>NC_133618.1:277528138-277550638 GCF_048593235.1 Sminthopsis crassicaudata
TTTGCAGCAGCTAATGGTTGAAAGAAGACAAAATAACAATTAAAAAAAAGATAGACAATAGAACTGGGGAGGAGATGCAGTATGAGATCAATCTGTATATGCTGGTGGGGGTATGGTGAGGGGACCAACATTTATAAATCCATAAAACTATTTCAGAACACATTACATATTGCAGCACTAAATGTAATTCTTAAACATGATTCTGACTCATTGAGAGAAAGTAAAATAATATACAATTCCTCTAAGTAAAAAAGGAAGTGTTGCAATAACATATTTTAGAAAGAAAGTTGTCTAAAATAATTCAAATCAGAAAATTGTTATTGTTAAGAAAGGGTAAATAGGGTAAATATCATCTAGTTAGAAAACTTTTCTATCTAGAAAAACTCATTTCATAAAGGTTCTGGATAGCTGAAGTTTTATCATGTGTATAATTTACAAGAAATTGCATAGCTTGTGTGCTGATGAGATGTGGGGATGATAAGATGATTCCTGATTTAAAAGCTCAGATTTCTAGAGTGACAAAGCAACAAAAAAAATGTTATTTTGCATTTCAACTCAGAGCCACCTTTACTTCCATATGTTTGAAGAAACATCTTATCTTCTTAGTATGAAGTCATCTAAATGTAAATAGTTTAAAATTTGACATTTGTTTCCTCTCCCTCACTTTAGCCTTTAAAATGCAAACCTTGATTAGAATGCCTTGCTCTTTCTCTGCAGCAAATAACTAATTATTCTTCATAAATAAGTAAAGTATCTCTTTGCTGCTAGGTCACTGCTCAATGGGAATGATAAACGATCAGACAATATCCTTGTGTTCGTGGACAAATTTATACAGAGGAATAAAAAATCTAAAACCAAACTCTATGAATAACCTTTTCTATTGACACTGCTTCTCCACTTTCCTTCCTTTCCCTCCACCCCCAAGAGGATGTAAAATAACACTCCATTCATTTTTGTGCTTTTAAAATGTACCTTAGACAAATTGTGCCAGTCCCTGAATAAGTCTTAAAATGCATTCATCAAGACTGATGATTGTCCTATTTTAAACTTCCCAAGAAGTTTAAGGTGCAGTCAACAAGCAGCAATGGTGGAGTCATAGCCCAAACTTGGCTCAGGCTGGTCTCCTGGTAGTTTAGATCTAAAACTAGAATAAAGTGAGAACTGGTTTGCCATTCAATAATTAACAAAAATAGGTTTATTGAGTCAAAATATAGAAAGGATATCCAACAAGGATGCATTACTCAGGTTGTAGTAGAAGCAGCTCTTTAGCTTCCATGAGAAAAAAGAAAATGTAGTGGTCAGGGAAGGGTTTGGAGACTTGCAGGGCCTTGGGACAATCTGCTAAGTCTGAAGGACAAGCAGTTACAAATGGACTGACATTTTTACACCTTTTGGTGATAAGGAAGTTGTCACTGAAATGCCAGAGAAACAGAGGCAAGACAAAGATTGGTTTTTAATATTTTAATGTGGAGAGTTTAGACTAGGTGGTTGAATGGGACTCATGTTGAATGGGACTCATGTCGAAAAATCATTAGACCCTAAGCAATTGAGGCAGAAACCTTTTATAGGTTTTTTTTTTTTTTTTTTAGCTAACTGAGATATATAACCTGAGTAAGGCAGATAAGTGGGCAAGAACCTGGATAGGAGGACAAGCCATAATTCCAGGAAAGGATCATAACTTAGTCCTGACAAGATGGGGGTCAAGATAAGAAAGCTGAGGGCAGGAGACAGGGAGGCAAGGGGCAATACTCAAAAGGAAGGAGAATTATTCCAGCAAGGATTTGCTATAAGCCACTTAGAGTTTTATGATACACTGGGATGTAGAGTAGCCAGAGCTTCGAGGTTTTTCATGACTCCTAATGACAAGGACGGGGGTAGTCACAACGATTTTATTCAGGGCATAGCATAATAATTTTAATAATTCAGGGCTTGACAATTCAGGCCATAACAATCACAAAGTTTGAGGAATCCAGAAACTGCATTAAGAGCTAATCAAGGTATGAAAATAGGTTCCTTTTCTTTTAGGAATTAGCTTAACTTATATGGAGAAGGGGGTGGGTGGATCTTGGACTATCTAAAATGCTAAACTGGAAAAAGTATTGTTATTAGAGGCAGAGAACTGGGTTTAAGGTCAGTCTCTACAACTCAGAAAAACTTGGCTTGAGAGGTCTTTCTCATTCTATACACATGAGCCTATGAACATTTAACTTTTCTAGGACTAATATGTAAAATGATGATTATATATTAAAGAGTCCCCAAGGTCCTTTTTAAAATTTTATACTGTCATTTCTATGAAATCTAATATTAATTAAAAGTGAAAATATAACAGTTTGTACTAGAATATATGTTGCATTTTACTACACATTCCCAAAACATTCAAAAAATTAATCTTGTAATATTTAATGAATGAATATACTTTCCAAGAAAAATATAAATTCATGCAAAATGCAAAAATTGCAGAAATATAGAAGAAAATTATATACTTGGCTTAGAATTAATAGAAGTATTTAACATTATAATATAATTATGTGGTATCATGTGTAACAGAGAGATAGATTTAGTTCTATTTTTTTGTTATCTGTGCATTAGTGGTATTTGGGGGGGAATTTGGTGTGAAATACCACAGAAAACATTTGGGACAAATCACTAAATGTTAGAGTTGAATGCCTAGAGAGCTAGGATTATGTACTTGAGCAAACCATTTAAATTTCTTTCTGCCTCCATTTCTTCATCTGCAAAATAAAAGGCTTGATTCAAAAGATTCTAGCCTTTCTGCTAGCTCCAGCTCTATAATCCTTCTATGTATGGTCTTTAACTTAGGAAACTGAATATTTAGTTAGGAAATATAAGATATATATAAGATATAAACATACAAAATACAAAATTTAGAGATAAAAAGGACCTCACAAGTCACCCCCCCCATTTTAGAAATGAGGAAACTGAGGTTAAATGGACTTGTGACTTCATAAGATTTACATAATTATTAAGTCTATGATGTAAGATTCGAACATGTATTTCTGGCTTCTCTTCACAATTCTTTGTCTATTTTTGTTGCCCACCATATGACTCTCTGTGTATTAAGCACACGCAGGATCTTACCAGCAATTTGCCCACTAAAATGTCATAAATTATGCCATCTGTAAAATGCATGATTAGAAGAGGAGGTGGGCCAGTCACAGATAAAGAGTGAAAGATAATATAAACAATCCATATTCTGGACCAGTAGCTGTATTATTTCAAAATTGTAAAGGAAGGCTTACAGCTTACTTGATAGGTCTTCTAAAGATGGAGGAGAGACAAATAATGGACAAAAATAAAAAAGGTTGAGAAGCATGTGTATCTTCTGATCTACATCCATGAAGGGACCACCAACTCTGGTGCAATCTTAATTTCACTGATGGATACACAATACTGTATTTACTGTTGACAATATTGTAGTGGAGATAAGAGGAAACATGTCAAATTTAGAATCACTTTGAGACATGGCATTAGCAGATTGTGGATAAAACGTGAGGATTTCTTGGAACAAAACTGAAATAATGCTTAAGGGATGAGGCAGGGAATATATAAGGGAGCAGAATAAGGTCATGGACCAGAATTTGAAGAGAAAGTATACACAAATAGTGAGAGGAAGCATCCTTCCAAAAGCCAATCTACCTTTTTAAATTTCCCAACTACTTCTACTCCCCATGTCTTCTGGGTTGGAAGTTGGGTTCCATCTTTGAGGCAGATAATAAACTGTATGAGTGGGCATAAATGTATAAAGTAAAGCCAATGCAGAAACATCACCACAATAACATTAAAATTTAGAATTTCGGAGCTATGAAAATATATGGAAGCTATAATGATAATGAAATTCAACTACAATGCCTTGAGGGATCATGAAAACTTGATTCATTCAGACCTTAGAAGAACCAATAGGCAGGCCTATACTAGACAGGCTTCCAAATATGACAACAAAAAAAGCAAAAGTAAGAGGACTGAGGATCTCTTTAAAAGACCTTTTGAAATCCATACAGCAAACCTACTTATTCTCTGAGCCCCACCCTTTCAAGCTGTTAATCTAAAGCTTTTATGTGCTTCTGTAGCACAAAAAAGCACTTCACCCTTAATACAATTGAGAAATATATCATCACTTTCATATAGTATCCAATACCTAATGCAATTGAACAGAGAGATTCTCTTTCTGTATGAAATTCTACAAAAAGAAAGAAAAAAATAGCATAAAAATTTGTTTAAAAAAACCATAAATTATCAGAAGAGTTTCACACTAATAAAACAGGTTAGCTTTCAAAACATTCCCTGTTCAGTCCATCATATGATACTATTTAGGATATATAATCCAGAAAGGGCAATCCGATAATCACACTAGAAGCAATTTTGTACCACACTACTGCTGAAAAGTCAATTTAACTTTTCCAGCTTTGTAAGACTTTGTTATTGCTATTGTTAATTATTTCTCATTTAATGGGAAATTGGCAACAAGGTCCCCGACTGTCATTTTAAATCTGCAATAATATCATGTGAAGCTTTTCGTCCTTATTCCCAAGTCCTGGATTATCCGAGCTAAATGGCAGCTCCAGCGTTACAAAAGCTCAGGGGCAGGTACGGTGACATAAATTGCCAATTCAATTAACAGTGTGCAAATGCTCCACTGGCAGGCGGCAGGGAGGACAGCCATTTTGGCAAGTGTCAGTCCTAATTTATCAACCTGTCAAACCTTCTACTCAGGTGCCTGCGGTCACTGCCTGCCTCTTCATGCTAAGTTGTAAAGCTGCAGGAGCCATTCTTGTAGCTTGACAAGGCACAATACTCAAAACTGATTTTAAAATCAAATGTACAGTTGTCTTAATTATTCTCAGTATAAATGATGTTTTAATTACACAACAGAGTGGGAATATTCAATCAGGGCTCAATAATAGTAGGGTGTACCTAGGACGAATGGAGCATACCAACCACCTCTCTTGAGAAGCAAAAGATGGGTCATATTCAGTGTCAGGCTTCTCTGCTGAGCTAGGAGGCCACTTAATTATATTAAGCCCCTCCATAAGCCCTCTGTCCCCCAAATATACAGTCTATTGATTTTTATAGAAAATTGAGTAGGGAATTTTTCTACCCATGGTTGTATTCTATGAAACATTCATAATCTTTTCATTAATGATCTTATGCAGAATTATCAAACAGTAAGTGAGAGTTTTTCAACAAAAGTTTCACCTTCTCTAATTCCCTAAAATATTGTTCCATTCCCTAAAATATTGTTCGTAGTGATCTTATTCCAGAACCTCAATTTATTGCTCATTCCTTTAATTTCCACTAAAATATGAGAACCAAAGGAGAAGAGGGAACCCATTCAACTAAGATCAGTCATCAATATACCAAGAAGTTGAGAAGTGGAATGCTGTTGTAGGGAAGAGACCTGACTTCCATTTCTGGCTCCCCAGTCTATTGAAGGTGAACTTGAATAGTTTACTTAGATACTCGGAGTCTCAGTTTTCTATAAAATGAGAATGATAATATGTGCACTACCTACCATGAACCTATTAATAAACTCCAAAGCTAGATCACCTTGATGGGAATTTCTTGTCTCTGCTCCTTGAAATTCCAAGATCAAGTTGGATCATAGTACTATAGATAAATTTTCTTTACTTTATAATTTTGTCTGGGACCAGATCTTTTAACATTTATGTTTATATCCATATATCTGTATATACATACACATGTAAATATATGACTAAAGAGATGTGAGTTTAAGGCCTTCATCAGACACTTAATATGTGATTATAGCTGTAAAACCTCTCTGCCTCAGTATCCTCATCTATAAAATGGGGGTAACTATTACACTTATCTAAGGATTGTTGTGAAGACAAAAGGAAGTTAAAATTTCCTAAATTTCCTAAATTTAAAAAAAAAATTTGGAAATCTTAAACTGTTATTTAAATATTCTCCTTATCTTTGTCCTTTCCTCTTTCCTTCTCCTGTTCTTCCTCCTCCTTCCTTCCTTTCTTTTTCTTCCTTCTTCTTCCTTCCTTTCTTCTTCTTCTTCTTCTTCTTCTTCTTCTTCTTCTTCTTCTTCTTCTTCTTCTTCTTCTTCTTCTTCTTCTTCTTCTTCTTCTTCTTTTTCTTCTTCTTCTTCTTCTTCTTCTTCTTCTTTTCTTCTTCTTCTTCTTCTTCTTTTCTTCTTCTTCTTCTTCTTTTTTTCTTCTTCTTTTCTTCTTCTTCTTCTTCTTCTTCTTCTTCTTTTCTTCTTCTTCTTCTTCTTCTTCTTCTTCTTCTTCTTTTTCTTCTTCTTCTTTTCTTCTTCTTCTTTTTTTCTTCTTCTCCTTCCTCTTTATCCTCATCTTCTTCATTCTCATCTTCATCACCATCATCTTCTTTTTCTTCTCCTTTTTCCTTTCTTCTCTTCCTACTTTTCTTCTTCCTTCTTCATCATCTCATACTCCTCCTTCTTCTTCTTCTTGTTACAATAAAAATTTAGAACATATAAAAATGTGGGAAATTTCCCATATACAAATTTCTGACATCAGCAGAGATTCATTTGTTTGGAGTTCTAGAAGGTTATATGTCTATGGTTACCAAGTAAGAGTAAAAGCCAGGAATTGAAGCCAAATTACTTTTACTTGAAGACTAGTCATATATGCACAGTTATGCTGATACTTACATATTGATAAACCTCAAAAATTTTCCAGATGTCTGTTAAAAGCTCCATATTGCAGATTTCATTTCATTACAAAACACTCTTAAAAGTTTTTTTATGTGCTTACTTTCTAATATAAATTAATGTTCTATACCATTTCTGTCTCTATTACGGTCTCACACAAATGATTCACCATGATATGGAGCTAATTCCAGCCTTTATATGGCAAAAGTAGACAACAGTGTAGTAGGTCTTATCAATCTATGAAAGCTTTAAGCATGGATAAGTATAAACCCACCTAAAGACTTTATAATTTTAAGTTGATATTAACAATTATGACATAAAATATGTGTGTGTCTGTCTATGTATAGATAGTTGGTAGTGAACTATAATTTTTTGAAGGGAAATAGGAATAAAATTGGGGAGAAATATCTGTATTCATTGTAATAATTTAACGATTTTCTCTAATTTATGGGATGAGGCTATTTAATGATAGACTATAAATCATTTATATAATTTTATTAATATTAAGAATAGCTTGCTTTATGTAATGTCACAAAGATTTTATGCAAACATGGAGTAGTTTTTTTTTTCTTTTTTGCTGTGGCAATTGGGATTAAGAACATCTTTATTGTCACACAGCTGAATAACCAATGTAGAAAATACAAGATCCTGTTGTGTTGGTTATTTGTTGATTTTTAAAAATTACTTAATTTTTAAGTATCTCAAAAGCATAGAAAATAAAACATAATTTTGAATTCTTTCCTTAAATAATATGCCATATATACTTACATTAAAATAATATAAGATTCTATAACAGATGTGGATTGTGACATGTATATAAAGAAGCAAGAACATATATCCAACTAAGTATTTAAATTATAAAGCATCACATACATATGTATTATAATATATACATACTATATATATAAAATATATATATTTAAATATTAAATACAATATTGTATGTCAATCACTTAGCAAACCTCCTGTCATCATCATCATCGTCATCATCATCATCATCATTATCATCATTTGTTTAATATGTGTCAGGAATTACATTAAGGATTGAAGATAGAAAGACCAACTTAAAAATCATTATTCTCAAGAAGCATATATTTAAACAGGGGAAACAAAATATGTATATATGTACAAATATACCTATATTATATACTTGCATAAAAACACATACATGTGCACATGTGTTCATAGGTATAAATGCACATGTATGCCACACATGTTAATACACCTTTGTAAACTTTGAACACAAAGTTTTCTTGAAGATTTTTTGAAGTGATCTTTGAAAAGGGGGCACATTTCAACAGATAAAGATGACCAGGAAGACTTCACTCTAGAGAATAAGGGATGTGTGAATAAATCCCCAGTGGGCAGAAAAAGGCAAGATAAATTTGTCATAAGCTTTCTAGTTTTACAAGATCATATTAATATGTAACAGGAAACATTTTAGTATTAGATAATGTTGAAAAGGTACTTTAGAACAAGATTATGAAGGTCTTGATAGTCAGACTAAAGATTTTTGTACTGTTTTCAATAAACAGGGAGTGACAGAAGTTTTGTTTTGTTTTGTTTTTCCCATGAGAGTGATATGATCAGAACCTTATAATGAGAACATTATTTTGACTATGACGGAGAGAATAAATTATAGGAAAGAAAGAGTAAAAGCAGGGATACCAAGTAGAAGTTTTTTATAACCATTTAGATAAAATGTTGTAATTTGGTAGCAATGGTAATAGGAGGGCTTCTGGAAATAATTTGTGAGTAGAATCATTCATTGTCTATGCAAAGGAAGAAAGACAAATCTCCAAAGTTGCAAGGCTTAGAGACCAGAAGAAAGATGCTTCCATTACTATGAAATAAGAGAGTTCCTAAAAAAGATCATGTTTCAGTTTATTTTATTTTCATAGAAAAATGAATAGTTCATTTTGAGTATTTTGAACTTTAAGTTTTTATAGAATGTTCAGATAAAGAAATCTAATCCTGAAAAAAGGGGTCTCAAGTTTTGGAAATTTCAAGTTGAGGAAAGAGCTCTTTCTTTGCAAGTAGAATATGGACCAGATGCATGGAGAGAGGGGAGTATGTAGAGAAAGAGAACTAGAAGAAGCTTTAAACAGGGAAAGGAAGAAAGGTACCAATGACAAATTTTGTCTAATTCACAATTTTGTTAGAATGTTTTGTGATTCCCATAAGGCTCACACAGTCTTCTTGACTCCAGATCCAGAGTTCTATCCATTTAGCCACCTCTGAACCAAGGTCTTCTTGCCTCCTAAGTCAGTGCTCTACCTCTTACACCAGAGCTCTTTAACTTTTTTCTACTTGGACCCCTTTTTGCCAAATAAATGTTACATGACCCTGAGTATAAATAGGTATATAAAATAGGTATACAAATCAAACATTCACTGATAATAAATCATAAAGAAATTTATTTTAAAAATTATTTGGCATACAAATAATTTTACCATTTATTAAAGAAAAAAGAAAATTTCCAGATTAATGAGATAGATGTGGTTTTATTTTTACATAAAGAATTAAATCTTGGTGGAATATTTAATACCTTTTTCTGTTGCCAAGTTTTTTACAATCCCCATATTTAATTATAATCAAAATATAAGAAACTTTGCATTTTACCACACTGTACCTCACCACTTAATATACTCCACAGAATCAGAGAATCTCAGAGTTGGAAGGACCTCCAAATTCATTTAATCCATTTAATTGGCATAATTGCAATAATTGTTATATTTATCTCTTTCCTCTGTCTCCTTCTCCTCACTTTTACATAGTCATCACCCAATCCAAGCCCTCATCACCTATTTCCTGTAATATATTTCACTAATTAGTTTTCTTGCTTTATTTTTCCCTTCTCTTACCCACTGCCAAAGTCAATTATCCTAAAGTTCAATTCTAACTAAGTCACTCACCAACTCAATAAACACCCTTGGCTCCCTACTATCACTGAAATCAAAGAAAAATTCCTTTGATTGGAATTTAAAGCATTCAATTCATATTTCCAGCTTTAATGCTATTTTTTCACATACTTTATGATCCTTCAAAACTGGTCATGTCCTGTTTCTCATTCACAACATTTCTTCTTCCATTTTAGTGCTGTTTCAAAATCTGGCCTCCATGCCAAATGTGTTTTCTTCTCAGTTTGCTAGTAAACTACAGTTTCAGCTATGCTTTAGCTCAAATGCTTCTTTTACATGAAGGCTTTCTGATCATTCTGTTGTTTGGCCCACCCCCAAGATACTCTATACCTATTTTGTACATGTATATGTATGTATTCATAAAAATACATATTTATGAATACACACAGAGACAGATGGATACATAGATGGATGGATAACTCATTTTTCTTTCTTGATCCTGAGGCAACTGGGGTTAAGTGATTTGCCCAGGGTCACACAGCTTGGAAGTGTTAAGTGCCTGAGGTCAAATTTGAACTCAGGTCCTCCTGACTTCAGGGCTGGTGTTCTATCCACTGCACCACCTAGCTGCCCTGTTGTATAAATAATTTCAAGCAGGTTGCATTTTTTGGTAGAGATAAACTCTTCCCTTGAATTAGAGACTTGTAATGTGGGAAAAACTCACAAAAATATAAAATTTAATGCAGACAAGGTATCTTGACTTACTTGAAAATAAGTCTTTGTAGTCATGGCAACTAGTACAATGCTTGTCACATAGTGGGTACTTAATTAAGTTTTTGCAGACTAATTATCTTATGGGGCACTGTATGTAATACTTTTCTTGAGAAATCTCCCTCAAGACCATTTTTCATATTGTGTTGTATCTGTGGTAACATAACTTCAATAGGATTTAAGCATTTCATACACCATGGTTTCCCCCACCATTATCAGTAAGCCCATTTGAGCTCTCTGATACCTCACTCCAATTTCAAGCTGTAACCACATCAAAAGTTGAGGTTGCCTAAACCTCATACTTCTGCAAAGGAAGACAAAAGGATTATCTTTCCTCTCTATCCCATCCTTGATTCCCAATAACAGAACACTAACCTTTTAGGTGATTTAATAGGCAATTAATTGGAAAGAGAACAGGCAAACATTCTATGGGGAGATGAATGGGAAGGGAGAATGACATGTTAATAGATCACAAGGTTAACAGTTCAATTTACAGAAGTTCTCATAGTTTAATCTTGGTCCTCAACAGCAGATAAAGAATTTTTCCCTGCTCTCCATTCAAAATCCCAGACTTCTTCGGCAAATGATCTAAAGAAGGAAATGGTAAATCCCTCTAGTAGGTTGGCCAAGGAAACCCCAAATGGGTCATGAAGAGTTAGACATGACAGAGATGACTGAACAACAACAAAAAGATAGAATTACTCAAAAGTATCCATAAGTCACTGGGCCTGCTTAGGTCAGCCTTCATTGGGAATGGATATGAACTATGCTATTATAAAATATTAATTAATAATAATGGATTGCACTGATATTTTGTTTTAAGGATCCCAGATTATCTTCTTCATATAACTCTGCTGAAATAGGTCATATGAATACTAAAGTCCTGATTTTACAGATGAATCAAGTAAGGTTCATAGAAGTAAAGGATTTTTTCCCATAGTCACATAGGTATAAAATGTCAGATATGGGAATGAAGCAATATCTCTGCTGATCCTAATTCAAACATATCACAAACATGTGTTGCCTCATATATGTATATGGTTACATGTAGCATATGATATGTGTATATGTACACATATATGTTGTATTATATATACACACAAAATATATTCATTATGTGTTATATATATCCTATTTTATGTATTAGGTATACAAATACATACATATATACATATATATACATATATATATACATATATATATATATAATTACATGGGACAAACAGCATTACATAAAATCCAGAACTATAACTTCACATAATATATGACATATATGTGCACACATAAAACATATATGCATATATACACACACATTGGGGAGGGCATTTCACCATTGCTTCTTTTCAATAGTTTTTTGGGGGGATGGAAATCATTATAATTAACGCAGACTCATGATAACAAAAAGTCCGAGATAATTAAAATAATTGGTCAGACTTTGGAAGTACAGAAGTGTTACAAAATGTCTTTTTCTTTATTGGTTGGAGAAATTCTCCGCTAATAATTCAATGTGCATAGAAATTTGATGTTGTCTTTTTGTATTTTTCTGGTTATTTTCCCTCTGTTAAAAACTATAATGATAGCATTCTGAAAAAGAGAATAGCATGGCATAGGCTAAGGGTGTCTGTAGGTGTGGGTATGATATTTTTTGTAGACAGGGGAGGAAAGGAGCCCAAGATATCTTAGGGTTTACTAGACACATTTCTTTCTTAAGGATCATGTCTTAAATCAAAACCAATCTGATTCTCATTGGCCACCAGTAGGTGCTGGACCAAGTTCCATTTGGTCATGGTTTGGGGATTGATGCAGATTGAATAGCATCACTTCTATTTTGGCCAAAAATTCTGAGGGTCTTCCCCTCCCAGATTCATTCATTCATTCATTCGTTTAGATTTGTTTTTAGATTCAATGAAAGAGGAAATTCTTTGCCTCAGTTGCTACCTAGCATAAATCACTGAATGGGTGTGGCTTTGGTCAAAAGGAGACCTGTTGAAGATTTCAGCTTAAAAAGGCCAAGGTCTCCCATTTCATCCAGAGCCTTGATATATATTTTTCCACTGGACCTAGATGTCTCTAGAAGGGAAAGTAAAGCAGATTACCTTGCACAGCCTTCCCTCACTTAAATCCAATTTACTTGCACGTTATGGCATCATTTCCCTGATGTGATGGTCTTCTTGGAGAACAAAGGAAAAACAACTTCTTCCTTCCTTCCTTCCTTCCTTCCTTCCTTCCTTCCTTCCTTCCTTCCTTCCTTCCTTCCTTCCTTCCTTCCTTCCTTCCTTCCTTCCTTCCTTCCTTCCTTCCTTCCTTCCTTCTTGCCCTCCCTCCCTATCCATGCTTTTGGAACAGACTCAAAAAGTACCATTTCTTCTTAATATTTTTTACATATTAGAACTGGAATGGACCTCAGAGATCATCTTAGCCAAACAATACTTCCCCCGTAGGATTCCAACCTCAAGTTTACTTAAGGTCTTCCCTAAAGATAGCTCAAGTATCCATTTATTCTTTTTAAAAGGCTACTTTAAAATTTCCTGGACATAATTAAGCAGAGTGGGTTGTAAAGTCATTTGCTGAAAGGACTTGCTATCTGTTGTTTACTTTTATTCCCCAATGTAGCTGGATACCCAGTAGGAAGACTCTTAAACTAAAATGTAATTACCTTTTCCAGCATAAGGGAAATGTGGAAAACAAAGATAAAACAAATGCAGGAAGTCAGCATCAACTCATCTTAGAGTGGTGCTTTGCATCAGTCTGAGTGGTACAGTTGGTCTGGCACCAAGACTATGCAGAGCTCCCTAGCTCTTCCTGACCCACCAAATAATTCAGCTTCATGGCAGTTTGGAGTATTTAAATTGCAGTATTCACAGGATCATGGTATCGAGGGCAGGAAGGGACCCTGCTTCAGCATCTAAGTCAACCTCTTCCTCCATTTTGTGGCTGAAGATGCTGAGACCTAGAGAGGTGAACCTCAGCTTTTTCTTCCTGCCTCAAATCACAAAGGTAATGAACAAGAGTTAAGACTGAAAGCCAGAGTTTGTTCTTTCCAAATCCATGGTTCTTACTTCTACATCAGGCCACTGACAACTCCTGAAGCCTCAATTCCATTTGACAAGCTTTTATGAAGTTCCTACTCTATGCAAGGCACTAATTCAAAGAGGAGGGAAACAAATATTACTTACATAGTACCTAGTTTTTGTCAATTATTTTTACAAATGTTATCTCTTTTGATCTTTACAAAAACAAACTGAGTCTTAGAGAGTATGTACAATTTTCTTTAAGTGAACAAATGAATGAATGAAAATAAAATTATTAAGATGTTATTATGTGCCAAGCACTGAGATAAATCCTGAGAATAGAAATAGAAAAATCAAGACAGTCTCTGCTCACAAGCTCATGCTGTATTTGGTACAGAAAATACATAAAAGAAAGTTCAGCTGCTAGGTAGAATCAAAGGCCAGTGAGTCCCAGCAGTGGGTGGATGGGAAGGTCTAAGGGTCAGCAGGATGCATCAACAGGTCAGATAGCAGTGACTGGTTGCAGGGACTGGGATTAGGATGGAACTTAGAATAGCAATGATATATCAAGATTTCCAGGTAAGCCTTTGAATGGTGGGAAGCATATTTATACAAGCAGTTTGGGCCATATTTTTCTTATTAACAGCATTCTTCCCCTGATTCTGCTTCCAGAACCATCTTTATCAGTTTAGACTCTGTTAAAGGGAAAGGGCAAGTTGCATAGTGCCATGTCTTTCTGTTCAGCTGTTAAACATATGCTATGATATTGCATGTTCTCTCCTTGCAAAGAAATTTTTTTTTGTAGGAAAAATAAGTTCTGAAAAGAGACATATGATTTTCAATCAAGTCTTTGAAGGAGATGACCTCTCTAGTTCTTCCCAAGTCTGAGATCCTCTGATTCTTTGTTATCAGTAGGTGGATTATCCATTATGTGGCTTATCCATAAATCTTGCTTTCAACTACTTGTTGACAATATCAGAGATTCTGCTCACTTAAGTCCTCTGTTGACATTATCACCATCTCCATTTTCACTGAAGCCTAGTCAGAGCTGAAAGGGAATGTCTTTTAAACTAAGCCCCTTACCTCTTCTATCCAAAGGATCTTAGACAACATACTTAGAAAGAGAGGTCAATTTGTCTTTGTCACTTTGTGTTACTCTAAGGGGACATTTTGCATGAGTGAAGGACAAAGAAAGATGCAGGATAGAGAAACTGGACAACTCATCAGCTCTTCCTGAATCATAGAGTATTTTCATCTTTTTGGCAGAAGTCATAAGAACTCCCTAAACATTGGGACACATAATTTCAAATTCACATTGTTACACAAATCCCAAAGAGGTATGTATGTACACACACACACACACACACACACACACACACACACACACACGCTCACTACCTTTTCACTGGAATTTTCCACATTACTCCTCAGCTTCATTTGCTCAAATGATAAGGTAAAGGACCATTGCGTAAGACAATGAGCTTCCTGTCACTGTATTTGCTTATAAATTCCTCTGAACCAGGCCCTCAAAGCAACTACTGATTTTGGCAAGAATAAAATGGAAGAATTCAGGTTGGATAAATACAAGTAATTCTATCTAAAAGAATCATGGGCCTTTTATATTCGAATGGTTATTAAAGAGAATCTAAGTATAACTGTTTTATAGATGAGGAAACCAAAGCTCAGAGAGGTTAAGTAAGATTAGTTCTATAATAGATCTGGGATTTGAACCTAATGTTCTTGACCCACAGCAGTCCATTTTTTAAAAAATAAATAAGGAAAACACAAAGGAAGTTTTCAAAAAAATGAATAGTGAGTATTGATTAAACTCATTTAATTTAATTAGAAAAAATCAGCCAAAAAAGCTGATATAATTTGGGGACACATTTGTCCCCCTAAAAATCTCCCACCTCAAAATACAGTAATTGGCTCAGGGAGCAAACAATCCCAGGGTATTCTCTGATAATATGAACATTATTATGTTCACTGATGAAGACTTTTTACACAAGAAAGCTATTAGGATGGTGAAACCTATATAGCAACCATGCAATACAAGGAGTGGTTCTGAAAGACCCAAGGATATTAAAAGTAGAAAAATAAAGCCTTTGGGGGATGGGGCATGATAACTCACCAAATATTTGAAGGTCAATTGAATATTTGAAGGAAGAAGGATTAGATTTATTCTTTCTTACTCCAGGGATTAAAACTAGACAAAAAGGTGCAAGTTACAGGAAGGCATCAGCTCATGAGTAAGAACTTCCTAATAATAAGACAAGTACAATGAGAATGCATTACCCTGTCACCTAATGAGTTCCCTGTAAATAGAAGTATTCAATAGGGGAGGGACTGAATCATCTTCTATTAGGGATGATGTAGAGGAGATTTTTCTTTGAATAGAAAACCATACTTTGTGACCCCTGAGGTCCCAACTGTCTATAAATATCTCTGATTTTGGGACTCCTAATCCAACACCCCTCCCAATATACCATGAAAAAGAATTCCTGTAGCTTTCTTTTTAGTGATAGTGTGAGATTAGATAGGTCTCTCTTCATGACATTCAACAGCCCAGATGAAAAACAGTGTAATAAGGGCTTGTCTGATGTGAAATGGATTGAATTTATTTTATTAGTGAACACTGAAGTCAGTATAGTCATGCAAATTAGTATAGATTCATAGGTCCAGAGCCAGGGAGAAATTATGCCAGGTCTAAAAGAAATCAGCGTTGGCAACAGATGCATCATCTGAGACAGTCAAAAGAATGTAGGACCAGAGCCTTGTCATGCCAGTAGGGTGACATTTCGCAAATCTGACCATGATCTGACCTGACCTGCTCTGGACATACAAACCATTGTAATAGTTTAAATATAAATCCGTCTACTGTCATACCATACATTTTCCCCGTTTAGGTTGATACCTATTTCAGCAGAGAATGCAACCCATAAACTCAGGAATGATTAAAAAAAAACTCAGTTGGCTTCATTCATATCAAACGAGTTATGCAAACTCTGAACAACTTAAGCTAAGATCTGAGGTATAATTTTGCAATTAAGGCTACTGATGTATATTAACAGAAATGCTCAATAGAGCAATGCTCTCTACAGAATGACTGTGGAAATCACTGATTCAATTTAAAAGACAAAATATAGGACATTTTAAGCTTTAATGTATAAAAGATTATTTCTCACTTGAATGTATTTTTTTAAAACTATAAAAGAAAATTACACTTAAATTTTTTTTTGCCATTAAGTATGACATCCTGTGGTAGTTTTAAAAATAAGGATGGACAATTGTCCTTTTTTCTAAAAGAGAATGAAGTGGCTTTGAGGGAATGTGTTTTTGATAAGCTCCAGGCAATCTATAGCTGTCCTTACAAGGCTGATGAGTTCACAGTAAACTTCATTAATAGCCTGACCTCTTTTCTTTACCAGTATATTTTTATTCAAAGGAAATCTAACCAAAATAAGGTAGCATTGAAGTAGAGAAGAGAATGATTTGAGGAATGAAGTGGGATAGTTTTAAAATCTTTGGACCTAAAGGTAGGTTGTATTTACAAAAGCTTCTCTTCTTTTTGAGTATTATCCAGTAGATAACTCCAATGACTATATCAAGGAAGAATTGTCAGAAGCTCACAAGGAGTAGGTGGGGGAGGGCAAATGCAAAGTCCCAGATTTACTTTATGGATAACTGAGAAAATCCTCAGAGTAACAAACAACATCAATAGTTTATTAAAGAAAAAGTTAAAAAAAAATTCTTCCTTGAAACTCATGTTGGAACCTAGGAGCTTAATTCGATCTGATTACTATATCAAGGAGCTAAGAAAAATGATTGATGTAAGACTACTTATTATTTTATAAAATATATATTGCTTTTTATTGCATAGATTCTATGGTGATCAACTTCTGATTATACTGACCATGTCAAATCTCAACCTTTTCTTCTCATAATGAGGCAGTTGGATGGAGCATTGGATAAGTGTAGTAAGCATAGAGAATCAGGTATCAGACACTGGATATATGATCTGGGCAAGTTATTTACAATTATTTGTGTCCTCAACTGCAAAATAGAGACAATAATACCATCTACTTCCCAGGATCAAATGAGATAACATTTATAAAACATTTAGGCTTGTCACAGAGTAGGTGCTATAAGATGCTAATTTTTTATCATTATTATTATTATGTTGTTGTTGATGTCCAATTCTATGTAATTCCATTTGGGGTTTCCTTGGCAAAACTACTGGAATGATTTGACATTTTCGTTTCTGGCTCACTTAAGAGATGAGAAAACTGAGCAAATAGGGCTGAGTGACTTGCCCAGGATCACACAACTAGTAAATGTCTGATGCTGGATTTGAACTCACAAAAATGAGTCTTATTGACTCATAAATATTTCATCATCATTATTCAAACTTCTATTCTAACATTTTTCTAATTTCCTTTCTTACTGCTCAAAAAAAGAGTCCCACTGCCCTACCTAAGCAAACTTATCTACTGGACCCTTCTTCCTACCCTTTGATATTCCACTTTCATTACTTTCTTTAAAATGTGCTCCAAAATTAACTTTTCCCAGGAAGCATTCTCTCTCCTCACTACTCATTACTTTGACCATTGCTTCACTACTCTTCCCCTCAGTGCTTTGTTATCTTGCAGTCATAATGTTTTTAGGGCAGTGGCAAAAAGAGATGTGGGATCATAAAATCTAACACTTCAAAGTCCAACATGTATTTAAACAGGAATCCTCTCTTTGAAAAGTTAACTCAAGCCTATATCAAGAACTCTGTTGAGGATAAACTCATGAATCCCTTCAAATCCTTGAAGATAGTTGACACACTCCTTCTAGGTTTTACTTTTTCCAAAGTAAAATGTCTCAGTTGAGTCAATTTCTGTAATAACAGTAATAATGGGAAAATAAATGATGTTTTAAGTTGTAAAATGACCATCCATAATTTCAGAGGACCAATAATGAAGCATTCTGCCAACCTCTGACTGACCATTACACAGAGATAAATCAGAATGCAATATTTGTTGAAAGGATTTTTGTTCTTTTTTTGAAAATGAGATGGGGGTGGGAAGGAGTAAAAATAGATTTTTGTTAACTTAAAAAGTAGTTTTAAATGACCAATCTCCATAAAGCAAGGTCTCCAGAAGCATACACTCATTTTGGTTACTCTTCTTTGGATATAGTTATATTCTGGATATATTTTTTTCAATGTCCTTTCTAAAACATATCTAGAACTGAACACCATTATCACAAATATAGTGTATAGATAGATTTAATGTAAAAGATAACAAAAATCCCAATGAGGGTAAAGAAGTACTGGAGAAGCCAAGAGAAGAATTCTTGAAGTGAATACTTTATGCAAAGGAAACTGCATAGATATTTGTTAAAATGCAGTGATAGAATAGCATTGGGGAATGCTATTGGGAAAATCCTCTCAAGTAGAAATTCAGAAATCACAGAGGAGAAGCAGGATAGAGAGAATTTTGGTGAAGATCAATGGGGGCAAAAACAGAATTAATATGGTCATTAGAATATGTTACATGCTACCTATAACCACATGATAAAATGTATCTAAAGTGTGTTACAAATCTGAATGAGTTATATTATTACTGCTTTATTCTCAATGATTGATTGTGCATTATGCCAGTGTTATAATGCCTCTTTAAAAATCCACACAGTGGGTCTGATGGAGGAGTCCCTCTCATAAAGAAACTTTATGATCTTTTGGTGATTTACCCTGCTGGGATGTGATCCAAGACACACCTACTATAAGCTAAATTCTTCCACTGGGAATAGTGGTATAGAGAGGTACCAACGTAGTGAAGTATCTAAGTACTTATTCTGACCAAGTTTCTCTCTTAGAACATCAATTTAGTTGGCACTGTGATTCAATAAACCACTGGGCTAAAGCATTAACTCTCAGTATGTTAGAACTCACATATCCATTCATATTACAATCAGGGGATTCAAATGATAGATTGTTTCTGGATCAGGGTTTCTCCAGTCAAGAATATTTTCTATCTGATGAGAATGACTATTTTGACTTTGAGAGATAAAACCTATAGAGATACTAATTCAAATGCATTTAATCTGATCTCCATGCGTTACAACACTTGGCTGCTGCAATCCAGCTATTCTTTAGTGGAAGCAACTTACTGTACTGTTAAACATCCAGCTACTTGGAATGATAAGAACGTTCATACATTTTTATAAGCTCATTTTCCAGGCATAGGAAGCACAAGCAAGCTCCCCAATTCTTCAGGAACAAATTCTGGTGTCACAGGTCCCTAAATTCACCCTGTAACTAAAGGGGCACACTGAAGGGAAACAGTGTGGTGCAGCAGGTAGTGTGATGGGTAGATTGGAATCAGAAGATGTAGGGTAAAATCCTGGTTTTACCTTATTATGTGGGTGACCTTGGCCAGACATTTTAATGTCTCTGAGACTCAGTTTCCTTATCTATGAAATGAGAGCACTGGACTCGATCAGGACTTTTAAAAACCTTTTCCACTTCTTTTGCCTGAGAAATTTTTACATGACTCCCAGGTATATAGCTATATAAAATGTACATATCAAAGATTTATAATAATAAATCATAATTTCATGACACCCCACATTCCATTATGAGATCCCACATGGAATTGTGACCCACAGTTTCAGAAGGTGGAGCTCAATGATCCTTAAAACTTCTCTCAATTCTAAAGATATTCTCCTACACTGCTCCTATGTCCAACTAATAATTATTCTATATAATTAATGCCTACTATATGTGAAGCAGTGAAGACACAAAAGCAAAAAGCCAATCAGTCCTTCCTTGTTCTTAAGGAACTTCTATTTTATAGATAATAAATGTGTGTATGCTGTTTATCCAAGTGTATACACATATACATATAAGGAGAAAGACAGGCAGACAGGTAGACAGGGACAGAGAGAGTCAAAGACAAAGACATAAAAACAGAAATAAAGATAAACAAGCATAGGGACAGAAAGACAGAGAGATTATTGTTAGAAAACCCAAACCATAGAATCTCTAGATTTAAAAAAAAAGACTTTTTTGTTGTTGTTTTGTTTCTACTTGTCTTTTCTGAAAAGTTGTATGGATATGTATCTGACATTTTTTTCATTTGTTTTTCTTTCAGTCTTTCACCCAAGATCTAAAGATGATACAAATAATTCCTTTGTACAGAATTACACTTCAAAGGCTGGAAGAATCAATAACTACAGTAAAAGGAAAATAAACTTGTCAGCCTTCACCATAATACATAATATATACAAAAATAAAACTGACAGAATGGTCAGATGAGTCAAAGCTACAAATATTGTGTGTAATGTGTGTGTATATGCCTGGGATCTCCAAGCAGCAAATGTTATCTAACTAAAAACCTTTGAGGTAGAGAGGTTGGGAGTACATTGGGAAGCATGATGGTTTTCTGGCCAGAGAACCTCAGTCTGTATACTGATTCTATTCCCTCCACAACTGCCTTCCAATCCATTCTTCATCCAGATGCCCAAATAACCTTCCTGGAACACAGGTGTGACAATGTCACTTTCCTGTTCATGAAACTTCAATTTCTCTCTATTATATCTAGAATAAAATGCAAAATCCAGCTTGGCATTTAACATACTTTACAATTCAGCTCCAATCTTTTTTATCTCCCTGATTGATCATACATCAATCTCCCTCACATATGATGCTTCAATCAAATTGGTGTACTTAATTGGGACAATTTTCCTATTGCACACTCATCCTCTACTATCTTACTTCCTGTGTATTTCCTTGTGCTGACAACAGGAATACTATATGGGGAGCAGCAACTGGAGAAGAGCCCTATTCTCCATCTTATTTTCAATAAGACAAGGTTAGCCAC
Organism: Sminthopsis crassicaudata; assembly: GCF_048593235.1. NCBI lineage: Eukaryota > Metazoa > Chordata > Mammalia > Dasyuromorphia > Dasyuridae > Sminthopsis > Sminthopsis crassicaudata. Next base: position 277,549,308 of record NC_133618.1, read on the forward strand.
ACAAGATGAGCAGGCAAAGAAGGTTATGATCAATTATATGTCTCAGTACTTCATCCCCAAACCCACTCTCTTCCAAGCTTTCCTGTTACTATTGTGATTCAATGACTAGTAACTCAGATTTATGCCCATAATACTTTCTTCTACTCTTCCTTACCCCCTACATTCAATTAGTTGCTAAATATTTTTATATCTCTACAACTCTCAAATCTGTCCTCATTTCTCTGTTCATGGATAGCACCCTAATTTAAGCTTTCATAACCTTATCTGTGGTCATAATCTAGTAAAAGCCGTAAGGAAGATTTGAACTCAGAACCTCCTCACTCTGGGGTTAGCATTTTATGCACTGCACTACTTAGCTACCCCCTAACTTGATAAATTTTCTCCTGGACTATCATAGTAGCTTCCTAATTAGTCTCCCCAGCCTTCCAATTCATTTTCCAAACAGGCACTAAGGCGCTTTTTCTAAAGTCCCACTTTGACCATGTCATGTCATTCCTTTACTCAATAAACTCAATGACTCCTTCCTGGCAGCTCAGAAGAGTAATAAATAGATCACTGGGCTTAGAGTCATAAAGACCTGCATTTAAATAGTGTCTCAAGCTCTTGCTAGCTACCTGACTCTGGTCATTTAATTCTATTTTCTCCTCTATAAAAATGGGAATAATAATAACAATTACCTCCCAGAGCTATTGAAAGGGGGGAGGGAAGGCAAGATAATATACGTAAAGTATTTTTTCAAACCCTAAAATGCTCTCTAAATGTTTGTTGTTATTTTAATTGTTGATTCAGGAAACACATAGCATCCTTTACATATACTTTTAAAATATCTACTTTTGTTTAAGTTTTATAATGTATGTGCTAAGTATGTATGTGGCATGCATTATATGCTGTATATTATACTGCATACTATCTATAATATATAAAATTATAACACATATATAGTATATACAATTTCTAAGTAAGCAAATATATACATATTGAGGAAAAACACTAAAAAATATACTAGTGGTGGGATACACAATCAAAACAATGTGGAAATAATTGCATTCCATTCCATGCAGAATGTTCCATTTGCATTATATTTTTCCCAGTAAAATGTAAGCTCCTTGAGGACAGTGATTGTTTTTTATTTTATATTTGTATCCACATGGCTGGTATATAATAGGCATTTCATACATCTTGTTGGATTAGATTGTCTTGGATCCTTATTTCCTGTGTGATTACTTCAACTTTGTCAACACTATCAAGGAGGGGGGCACTAGATTATCTCTAAGATACCTTCTGGATCTAAATCTTGGGTTCCTCACCTGATGTATTCAAAGCACTTTAAT
>NC_133618.1:277555638-277573138 GCF_048593235.1 Sminthopsis crassicaudata
CATTTTGCAATTTTCTTTCTTTTTTTAAAAGCAATAAATATGAAATGCTTCTAGGAAGTCAACGAACAAGCCTGGCACAAGTAAGACTTTCAAACCCAAATGTCCCCACACAATATCACATGGTGGTCACAGTGGTCTCATTTAGAACAGGGTAAGAATGCAGATCTCCACACAAAAAACGCCTTCAAGTCTTTTTAACGATTGAGGAATAGTGTGTAACCATTATGCCCATGTTTTAATTGCCTGGAACAACATACCCATCAACAATGGAGCTGATTTACAGCAGCCCCCACACCAAATGCCACCAAGGACACCTTGGGCCTCAACATGGTCTAAGCTTTATAAACAGTATTAAATATGAACTAGAAACAGGTCAGTTAAAATTTACACTTTCTCTGAAAGATTTCTGACACATTCAAGGCTTGTGAAAGCTGAGGAGATGACGGCCCTAGTCAAATACAGTTGAGTGAGCAGACTGCAAGCATCCCCACACTCCACCTCCAGTGCAGTTCAACCGTGACATGGAGGGACAAACCTTTTCTTCCCTCTGTTTTCCTCTCTCTGAAAATAGAAGGAATTTTTTTCTCCTAAATAGTGTTAGATTATATGTTTATGTGAAAATCTTGAGAAAGCTTCACTCTGAAGGTAACTCACCCCTGCATGACTTGCTGTGATCTCATTTAATCATCTAACCAGTTGATTTCTGACAATAATTCTCTCTAGGGTGGGAGAACTTAATCCTGGATCCATGAGCTAGCTTTTTTTTAAAAGGGTATCCTAAATATCAGCACAGTTTTAGGCTTTAGGAATATAGCATTAAGATTTTTGAGATACTCTGTACATATTTTTATAACTATTTCAACTTATACAGATTTAAAAACATTATCCTGAGAAATGGTCCATAGACTTTGGCAAACTGATAAAGGATTCTGCAACAAACATCAAAGTTAAGAACTTCTGTCTGGTTTGGGAAAAAAATTAAATTCCCCATTTAATAAATAATTTTATAGTTTATCTTTTTGGCTCAGCTATTCTTTTAGATTACTTTCAACTAATATATACCTCAGGTACATACATAGTTACTTCCTTTTTGTCTTCTTGTTGGAATGGACATTCCTTGAAGACAAGGACTGTTTTTGTTTGTTTGTTTGTTTCTTGTTTTTTGGGTTTTTTTGTTTGGTTGGTTGGTTGTTTTTTTTTTTTTTTTTTTTTTTTTTCTGAGGCTGAGGTTAAGCGATTTGCCCAGGGTCACACAGCTAGGAAGTATTAAGTGCCTGAGACTGAACCCCAGTCCTCCTGACTTCAGGGCAGGTGCTCTATCCACTGCCCCATCTAGCTGCCCCAAAGACCACTTTTTAAAATAAAATTTGTTTGTTTTATCTATTTGCCTTTCTTTTTATCACCAGTACTTAATAAATGCTTGTTCACTTTTTAGTATATAAATGATGGTCCCATGGGCATAGAAATATGGCCTTGTTCCTATATTGAGCATTCTTGTATCATGTGAACATTGTAAAATCATCTTAAACTATCACACTTGTTTTCTTTTAAAATATAGAATTACAAAAGGCCCTTTCTAACATTACACTACCAAGAGAGTAAAACTGCTGTTTTAACTGCTGACAACATCGAGCGTGAAGTTATTCCAGAAATAATTTTTAAAGTTACAAAGGATAGTTTTTCAGATGAAGCTGACTTTGGGATGGGTCAGGGAAATACACGGATTGCCAACAGACTCTAAGTTCCTTGAGGGAAGGCATCAGTCCCCCTCATCTAACCCCTCCTCTCATCCCCCACCATTTTGTCCTTATGTCCCTAGCCACTAACACAGGATACATTATCTAACACGACAGGGGCTTAATAAAAGCCGGGCAGATTGCATGCTGTCTAATTTTTGCTTTATCCATAAATATCAATCCTCCTCACGATTAAGGGTGGTGATAAGTCGACCCTAGTGGGATAGGTTGCCGCCCCTCCCCCTTAGATTTCCCAAACTTCCACATGTCATCCCCCTCTCACGCTGAACACCTGGAAAGCTTCCTCTGACTCAGACGTGGCATTTGGCATAACAGTATCATCCAGGTCTGAGCATCTTCCCTTTCATCTTTCTGCCATCTGGAGGATATTGAAAATGAAATGAAAGCAGAAAAGGATTTTTTTTTAAACAGGAGGGGAACACCTGATGTATTAAGTTACTCAAGCACCAGGACTGCACGGTACTGAGCATCCTCACTGTCACAGTCTTTGTTGAAAAGGATTTCCCTGACCTTTACGGTAACCAGCAAACAAATAAGCCCTATCTCTCAGAGGGAGAGAGGCGCTGCTCCATTAGGTCATTAAGCAGTTCTATTCAGACTATCCCCATTCTCTTGTCCTTGGCCCTGAAGAAAGAGCTGGCACCGGGCCAATCCGTCCGAAAGGAGGAAGGCAAATGTGGCACTAGCGTACAGTACAGCGTGAAATGTCACAGCAGGACCCAAGTCGTGGAACAGACAGCAGCGAGAAAAAGATGTGGTGCTACATGAGGGGTAGTGTTCCAACAACGAAAGGCTGGTGTTTCAGGCTGCCAAACAACGTAATGACTCATCCAGGCAGAAAAATATTACCACCATGGGAATATTGGGAACGTCTCAGTCTGAGAGTAATTAGGGACTAAACTACAGCGGCATGCTTCAGCGGTGAAATGAGAAAATAAGCAATACCTCTGTCAAGTTCTGATTGGCGAGTGGTAAATGAATATGGGCTTCTATCATCTCAGACCACAAAACTGGGGACTCGCAGCAGATTGTCAGGATGGAGAAATATTTCTGCGTTTTCATAAAATACAACAGCCTGCCGCGCACACACAAACGCAAAAAATACAAATAAAAAACACCTAGTCAGGTGAAAAACGTACAGTTGGCAGAAAGACTTTTAGGGAAAGTCATTCCTCACTATTGTATAATTCATTCCTGTTGGAGGCATTTGCCCATGCTCTACCTTTTTTTTTTTTTTTTTTTTTTTTCCTTTTCTTACCTCTAATTACACTGTCTGCAAGAGGAGGGAGGGGAAGAGGGGGCAGGAAGAGATGAAGTCAGAATGGCAAAAGCTAACAATATCATTCTATTAATAAGAACGATACACAATCACAAAATAAGAGCAAATGTGCTTAATGAATTTAGGTAATGGAATTATTTTCCTTATTAGGATCAGTTGCATGAATGTACATTCTCTGGCATGGAGGACAGATGTTAATTTTTATTTCTTTGTATTTTCAGATTGTGGACAATTTGTATTCATTAGATAATACAAAAAGGGGCTTTTTTCCGCCTTGCGAAGTGACATTATAATTAAATTGGATCACCTAAATAGTATCTGCAGGTTAAGGAATCACAAGCTGGCTGGACAAAACTCAGGCACATTAAACCGAGAAAACTGAGTATCATTAGTTCTTCACTACAATAGCCTGGCCAGAACCTTATCACATAAAAGTAAGAGAGAGGAGAGGGAAATAGAGGAAGGGGGCAGGGAACAGAGAGGGGGACAGGAAAAAAGAAAAGAGTAGTTATAAGAGAGGGAGAGAGAATGAAAATGATACATAGGAAGAGGAAGAGAAAAGAGGAAAAGGAGAGAAATTATTCAGTTCAGAAAGGTTTAGGGGATCAGAAATTAAAATGAATTATTACATGGAAACTCACTAGATCTTTCCAGAGAGCCAACTAGGAAGTTGTTTTTTGTTTTTTTAATTTTATTTATAAATTTTTTGACAGTATATATGCATGAGTAAATTTTTTTATAACATTATCCCTTGTATTCATTTTTCTACATTATCCCCTCTCTCCCTCTACTCCCTCCCCTTGATGACAGGCAATCCCATACATTTTACATGTGTTACAATATAACCTCAACTAGGAAGTTTGAATAGAAACTTATTTGACTTCCTCTATAGGGGCAAAAGACACACACTCCTAGAGTACATGTTTCGCCACATCAGAGTCAAGGGCAGACACAAATTACCTCTTCTCATGATATGTACAACCCCTATTAGGCCAGGTTAATAAACTCTAATAGATGTAAGGGCTAATACAATATTCAGCTATTGACATAAACATAAATATAAATTTCAAAGAAAATAACCTACTTTAGTAAAACTACCTGTGCAATAAAAATTAATGAGCTCCAAATGATTCTGCACATCTCCACCAAATTGCATTTTCAGGCTCACATCTCCAGGACATGCTGGGTGGTTTGATGCATTCCCACAATTCATCTTCCTGCTAAGCCAATTTTAATTTAAATGCAATTAAAGGCTCAAAATGAACATTATGTATTAGATAAAGCCCTGAATCTGCAGACTATCATAAATATGATTTTCAGAAAAATTAATTACAAGCCATTAGGGTACAAGTCATCTTCCTGCAAATGTTGAGTTAAACTGCAGAATTAGTTTGTTCGTTCCATTAAATGTTAAATACTAATTTTGAGCTTTGTGCCAATTTACTATCACTAGGTCAGTTTAAAAGAAAAAAAAATTCTGTTATTTATAGATAGAAGTTTTGAGCTTCTGATGTAGCTTAACATTTTTTGGGCTAATTGAAAAATATTGCCTTTGAAAAATAGCATGAAATAATCAATTTAAGTCAGTGTTGGTCAACAAGTTAATAGCATCAATTTCCAGAGGCTGCAACATTGCATTATCGTGATAATATACAATAAGTGGAAGAGTTTTTATATTTTAGTTTATATATTTCAGATAAAAAATCCTGACTTCAATTTAACCCTAACTCAGAAGGTTAGGAAAAGTGACATCCAGAAATGGTGAAATATAGGTAAGGGTGCCACTAGGTGAAAAAAGGAAGGGTGAAGCTTCCAAATAAGTTAACTAGGAGACTAGTTAATCTATTAATCTGTAACCTGTAATTTCATTCTTTGCTATGAGATTGACCATAGAAAAAGCAGGCTCTTGAAGCATATCAGGAATAATTACTCTTTGGGTGATATGATATTATTGTGATAATTTTAACTTTGCATACACATATTACTGTAGACTCAATAAACTCTTTGAGATGATGTCCTTATGGAAAGTGTTATTGTAAACTAAAAATTACCTTTGTTGCTATGTTTCTGAATTGATCATATATTCATTTTTGGTATATTGGTGATGGAAACATAAGCAAAATAAAAAACAGCACAGAAATCAGCATCTCCCTTTTAAAATGGCCTACCTTTAAAAATAGGTCCCAAGAAATATCCCATACTGATGAGGAATGTTAAAAGAAACTACATGTATAAAAGGCTTAATTTTTTTCATCAAAGACAAAACAATTGTGTTCCATCTTGTTACCTGCTGAGTTTCTTAGAATTGTCATGTTGTTAACCATGATTACTCCTTAACAGGAAACCACAATAGACTTCTGAAGGAAAATGAGACATTTTTTTCCACCAAATTCTCCAAACTGACAACTTTCTATCAAGGCAGAAGCATCAGTTTTTTTCTTTAACTTATGCTTTGCACATAATTAAGAAGCCCAAAGTGATAACAGGGTTGGAGAAGTTTGGGAAATAATTTTTATAGTAATAGCTTATCTAACTCCAAATAATTAAGTACAACTAATATAATCATCAATATAGGGGACTTCCGGCCAAGATGGCGGCGTGGAGGCAGACAGCTGCTTGAGCTCCTCGTTTTCTCTCAGAACTTACTTCATGACAAGCCTCTGACTTAATGCTTGACCCAGAAAGAAATCCACAAATTATCACCAAGAGAAGACATCCTTGAAAGTCGCCAGAAAAGGTCTGTGTTTGTTCGGGGGAGGGTCAATCAGACTGGGCGCAGACTGAGGGCAGACAGCCAGAGCAAGACAGGCAGCTCACACAGCTCAGACCGGAGGGGGAGGGGTGTGATCTCTGTCGTTTTTGTGAAAGGGCTTTTGCCCCAGTGTGGATGCTCCGTCTTGGCAGCAAGCCAGGAGTGGTGGAGAGGGTGTAAACACTGGAGGTGAAGATTAAAACCCCAGAAAGCCAGCGTCTCTCAGAGCCCGGCCACCCCCAACCCCCACCTGGACTGACTCGGTGCGTTCTCGGAGCCTCAGAGCGCAGACTCAGTACAGTCATTGCTGTTCTGTTAGTGGCTCTCTGCTGCCCTACCCCCAGTCTGTAGAGGAAGCCCATTAATACCATCCAGCCCCATCCCCCACAAAACAGACCAATTGTTTCTCTTGTCAGTTTGTTTTCTTTGATTCCTACTCTGACAAAATGAACAAAAAATTCAAAAGGGCTCTAACCATTGACAGCTTCTGTGTGGAGAGGGAGCAGACTTCAAATGCTGAAGAGACTAGGAACAGACTGTCCCCAGATGTATCCCCTGGGAGGGATATAAGCTGCTCCTCAATACAAAAGAACCTCATAGAGGAAATCAAAAAGGCTCTCACAAGAGAGCTGGAAGAGAAATGGGAAAAGGAAAGGGAAGCTTGGCAAGAGAGCCTGGAGAACTCATCCCATGCATTCAAAGACAGAGTGGATAAAGAAATCAAATCATTGAGAAACAAGATTAGTGAGCTGGAAAAGGTAAACAACTCCAAGGAAAACAGGATTAGAGAGCTGGAAAAAGAAATCAGCTCTCTAAAAAATACAATGGAAAAAAATTCCATAGATGATAAAAACTCAATTGGACAATTACAAAGAGATATAAAAAAAGTGAGTGAAGAAAATACATCATTGAAAATTAGACTGGAACAAGTAGAAATGAATGACTCAAGGAGAAACCAAGAGGGAGTCAAGCAAAACCAGAGAAATGAGACAATTGAAAAGACTGTCAAGTACCTTACCAGAAAGACAACAGACCTGGAAAACAGATCCAGGAGAGACAATTTGAGAATAATCGGACTCCCTGAAAAATGGGAGGAAAAAAAGAGCTTGGACACCATTTTCGAGGAAATTATCAAAGAGAACTGCCCAGACGTTTTGGAAACAGAGGGTAAAATAGACATTGAGAAAATTCATCGATCACCTACTGAAATGGACCCTAAAATCAAAACGCCAAGAAATATAGTGGCCAAGTTCAAGAACCATCAGACAAAGGAAAAGATATTGGAAGCTGCTAGAAAAAAACAATTCAGATATGGAGGATCCACAATAAGGATAACACAGGATCTAGCAGCGTCCACATTAAAAGAACGCAGGGCCTGGAACATGATATTCCGAAAGGCTAAGGAACTTGGTATGCAGCCAAGAGTGACTTACCCAGCAAGAATGAGCATCATTTTCCAGGGAAGAAGATGGACATTTAACGAAATAAATGAATTCCATCTATTTTTGATGAAAAAACCAGACCTACATAAAAGGTTTGATCTTCAAATACAGAACTCAAGAGACTTCTAAAAAAGGTAAAAAGAAATCTTGAGAACTATACTTCTGTCAAAAAAATATGTAAAGAACATATGTACAATTTTTCTTAGACACTAGAGGTGGAAAGGAGATTATATCATAAAAAAGTATAAAGTGGTGGTACTACATCTCATGAAGAGGCAAAGGTAACCTATTATATCTGAGAGAAAGAAAGGAGGGAGATGAACATAGCGTGTATCAATAGACATATTCGATTTATGGTGAAACTTCTTCCACTTCATTGAAAAGTGAAAGGGAAGGAGTAAGCTAAGGGGAAGGGAATACAGTAATTTCGAGGAAAAGGGATAAAATAAGGGGAGGATCTTTAAGGTGGGGGAGGGATCCTAAAAAGGGAGGGCTGTGAAAAGCAAGTGGTGTTTACCAGTTTAATACTGGATAGGAGGGTAAAAGGGAAGGAAAGGGGAAAAGCATAAGCAGGGGTTAATAGGATGGCAAGCAATATAGAATTAGTCCTTCTAACCATAAATGTGAATGGGGCAAACTGCCTCATAAAGAGGAAGCAGTTAGCAGACTGGATTAAAAGTCAGAATCCTACTATATGTTGTTTACAGGAAACACACCTGAAACAGGATGAGACATTCAAACTAAAAGTAAAAGGGTGGAGCAGAATCTATTATGCTTCAGGCAAAACCAAAAAAGCAGGAGTAGCCATCCTCATCTCAGATCAAGCAAAAACAAAAATTGATCTAATTAAAAGAGATAAGGAAGGGCATTATATCCTGCTAAAGGGAAGCATCAATAGTGAAGCCGTATCAATATTAAACATGTATGCACCAAGTGGTGCAGCATCTAAATTCTTAAAAGAGAAATTAAGAGAGCTGCAAGAGGAAATAGATAGCAAAACTATAATAGCGGGAGATCTCAACCTTGCACTATCAGAATTAGATAAATCAAACCACAAAATAAATAAGAAAGAAGTCAAAGAGGTAAATAGAATACTAGAAAAGTTTGATATGATAGATCTTTGGCGAAAGCTAAATGGAGACAGAAAGGAATATACTTTCTTCTCAGCAGTTCATGGAACCTATACAAAAATTGATCATATACTAGGGCATAAAAACCTCAAAATCAAATGCAGTAAGGCAGAAATAGTAAATGCATCCTTTTCAGACCATAATGCAATCAAAATAACATTTAATAAAAAGCCAGGGGAAAATAGACCAAAAAATAATTGGAAACTAAATAATCTTATATTAAAGAATGATTGGGTAAAACAGCAAATCATAGACATAATTAATAACTTCACCCAAGAAAATGACAATAATGAGACATCATACCAAAATGTGTGGGATACAGCCAAAGCAGTAATTAGGGGAAGTTTTATATCTCTACAGGCCTACTTGCATAAAATAGAGAAAGAGAGGGCCAACGAATTGGGTTTACAACTAAAATTGCTAGAAAAGGAACAAATTAAAAACCCCCAGACAAACACAAAACTTGAAATTCAAAAAATAAAAGGTGAGATTAATAAAATTGAAAGTAAAAAAACTATTGAATTAATTAATAAAACTAAGAGTTGGTTTTATGAAAAAACCAACAAAATAGACAAACCCTTAGTAAACCTGATTAAAAAAAGGAAAGAGAAAAAGCAAATTGATAGTCTTGAAAATGAAAAGGGTGAACTCACCACTAATGAAGAGGAAATTAGAACAATAGTTAGGAGCTACTTTGCTCAACTTTATGCCGATAAATTTGATAACTTAAATGAAATGGAAGAATACCTTCAAAAATATAGCTTGCCCAGATTAACAGAGGAAGAAGTAAGTAGTCTAAATAGTCCCATCTCAGAAAAAGAAATAGACCAAGCCATTAACCAACTTCCTAAGAAAAAGTCCCCAGGACCAGATGGATTTACAGGTGAATTCTACCAAACATTTAAAGAACAACTAACTCCAATGCTATGTAAACTATTTGAAAAAATAGGGATTGAAGGAGTCCTACCAAATTCCTTCTATGACACAGACATGGTACTGATACTTAAACCAGGTAGATCGAAAACTGAGAAAGAAAACTATAGACCAATTTCCTTAATGAATATTGATGCTAAAATCTTAAATAAGATATTAGCAAATAGACTTCAGAAAATCATCCCCAGAATAATACACTATGACCAAGTGGGATTTATACCAGGAATGCAGGGCTGGTTTAATATTAGGAAAACTATTAGTATAATTGACCATATTAATAATCAAATTAATAAAAACCATATGATCATCTCAATAGATGCAGAAAAGGCATTTGATAAAATCCAACATCCATTCCTACTAAAAACGCTTGAGAGTATAGGAATAAATGGACTATTCCTTAAAATAATAAGGAGCATATATTTAAAACCTTCAGTAAACATCATATGTAATGGTGATAAACTAGAACCTTTCCCTGTTAGATCAGGAGTGAAACAAGGTTGCCCACTATCACCATTACTATTCAATATAGTACTAGAAACTCTAGCCTTGGCAATAAGAGCCGAGAAAGAGATCCAAGGAATTAGAGTAGGAAATGAAGAAATCAAATTGTCACTTTTCGCAGATGACATGATGGTATACTTAGAGAACCCCAAAGACTCTGCTAAAAAGCTATTAGAAATAATTCAGAATTTTAGCAAAGTTGCAGGGTACAAAATAAATCCACATAAATCCTCAGGATTTTTATACATTACCAACACAATCCAACAGCAAGAGATACAAAGAGAAATTCCATTCAAAATAACAGTCGATAGTATCAAATATTTGGGAATATATCTACCAAAGGAGAGTCAGGAATTATATGAGCAAAATTACAAAACACTTGCCACAAAAATAAAGTCAGATTTAAATAATTGGAAAGACATTCAATGTTCTTGGATAGGCCGAGCGAATATAATAAAGATGACAATACTCCCCAAACTAATCTATTTATTTAGTGCTATACCAATCAGACTCCCAAGAAACTATTTTAATGACCTAGAAAAAATAACAACAAAATTCATATGGAAGAATAAAAGGTCGAGAATTGCAAGGGAACTAATGAAAAAAAAGTCAGAGGAAGGTGGTCTAAGTGTACCTGATTTAAAGCTATATTATAAAGCAACAGTCACCAAAACCATTTGGTATTGGCTAAGAAATAGACTAGTTGATCAGTGGCATAGGTTAGGTTCACAGGACAAGATAGTGAATAAAAATAGCAATCTAATCTTTGACAAACCCAAAGATCCCAAATTTTGGGATAAGAATTCATTATTTGACAAAAACTGCTGGGAAAACTGGAAATTAGTATGGCAGAAACTAGGCATGGACCCACATTTAACACCACATACTAAGATTAGATCAAAATGGGTCCAAGATTTAGGCATAAAGAACGAAATCATAAATAAATTGGAGGAACATGGGATGGTTTACCTCTCAGACTTGTGGAGGAGGAAGGAGTTTGTGTCCAAGGGAGAACTAGAGACCATTATTGATCACAAAATAGAACATTTTGATTACACCAAATTAAAAAGTTTCTGCACAAACAAAACTAATGCAAACAAGATTAGAAGGGAAGTAACAAATTGGGAAAAAATTTTTACAGTTAAAGGTTCTGATAAAGGCCTCATCTCCAAAATATACAGAGAATTGACTTTAATCTATAAGAAATCAAGCCATTCTCCAATTGATAAATGGTCAAAGGATATGAACAGACAATTTTCAGATGATGAAATTAAAACTATTTCCACTCATATGAAAGAGTGTTCCAAATCACTATTGATCAGAGAAATGCAAATTAAGACAACTCTGAGGTATCATTACACACCTGTCAGATTGGCTAAGATGACAGGAACAAATAACGATGAATGTTGGAGGGGCTGTGGGAAAACTGGGACACTGATGCATTGTTGGTGGAGTTGTGAAAGAATCCAACCATTCTGGAGAGCAATCTGGAATTATGCCCAAAAAGTTATCAAAATGTGCATACCCTTTGACCCAGCCATACTACTACTGGGCTTATACCCCAAGGAACTACTAGAGAAGGGAAAGGGTCCTGTATGTGCCAAAATGTTTGTGGCAGCCCTTTTCATAGTGGCTAGAAGCTGGAAGATGAATGGATGTCCATCAATTGGAGAATGGTTGGGTAAACTATGGTATATGAATGTTATGGAATATTATTGTTCTATAAGAAATGACCAACAGGAGAAATATAGAGAGGCTTGGAGAGACTTACATCAACTGATGCTGAGTGAAACGAGCAGAACCAGAAGATCATTATACACTTCAACAATGATACTGTACGAGGATGTATGCTGATGGAAGTGGATTTCTTCAACATAGAGAAGAGCTAATCCAATTCCAATTGATTAATGATGGAAAGAACCAGCTACATCCAGAAAAGGAACAATGGGAAATGAATGTAAACTGTTATTTTTACCTTCTGAATCCAATTCTTCCTGTGCAACAAAAAATTCGGTTCTACACACATATATTGTATCTAAATTATACTGTTATATATTTAACATATATAAGACTGCCTGCCATCTGGGGGAGGGGTTTGGGGGAGGAAGGGAAAAAATCTGAATAGAAGTAAGTGCAAGGGAAAATGTTGTAAAAAATTACCCATGCATATGTACTGTCAAAAAATGTTATAATTATAAAATAAAATAAAAATAAAAAAAAAAAAAAAAAAAAAAAAAATAATCATCAATATAGCCGTTACAACTAATGATCATTGTGATAACTTTTGATGAGGTTGTTATTTGACTAGGATACTTGGGATTTAGAAAAGGCCACAAATCCTTTTTTCCCCCTTCTCCACTCTCTTCTTTTGAATATCAAATATCTAAATCTCCACATACTTACCAGATTTCTCCTCTGGTTCTTAACTCCTTCAGCCTCTCAAGGGATCTGTTCATTTGCCTCAGTTGTTTCTCCTTGCTTGTCTACCTGGACTAACAAACTAATTCCTGGGGGTTGTCTCTATGACTGGAATTGAGCTTTATGAGAGTTAACTGGAGTATCTGATATTTTGATGATCTCCAAATGAGGCTGTGAGGATGTCATATTACTCTGTCTCTACAGATTTGTGAAAACTAGACAGTTATCTCCTCTCTTCTGTGGACAGTTGTTAGAACAGATGTTTCCAACTCCAGGGAGATGATGCTACATGTGGAAGATAACAAAACTTAATGTAACTTTTAAGAAATTGTTCTCTTATATTGGAAACATATTGAGTTTGAGATGTCTACGAGCCATCAAATTTAAGATGTCTACTAGGCAGTTGGAGATGCAAGACTGGAGGTCAAGAGAGACACTGAGTAGAAGTTCTTACCTCACTGGATTCTATTGCATCAGTGAAATTATGTCTAGATGGCACAGTGGATGGAGTGCCAGTCCTGGAGTCAGGAAGACCTGAGTTCAAATACAACCTCAGATACTTATATGAAGGATGACCCTGGACAAGTCACTTAACCCTGTTTGCCTCAGTTTTCTCATCTGTAAAATGAGTTGAAAAAAGAAATGGCAGACTACTATCCTTGCCAAAGGAAACACTGATGAAGAGTTGGACATGACTGAAACTTTCTAAACAAAAACAATTATATCTACATTTATACCTATATCCTCTATAGTTTTATCTAATCTATAGTTATACATGTCAATGTCTGTATTGACATATGTTCACAAGTTACATATATACATATATCATATATGCACATATATTATGACAGTATCAATATAGATATATCTAGTATTCCACCAGATAATATGTACAAATTGTAATGACTTTATATGCACATTTAATATGGGGATATATTATAACCCAACAAGTAAATCTGTTATCCTCTATCTTAAATCAACACAATGCTTCCTTTAGAGCAGCATGTAAGTATGAATAGAAAAGATTAAAATATAGGCCATAACCTATCTACTCTTTTGCTTCTTTCTCCTAAGTTGGCCACGCCATTTTCCAGAGCTCCCTATAGGTGAAATATACCTGTCATACACATAAAGATAATGCTGAAGGGGACTTTAATAGGAAAGACAAGAGTGAGCAGAACCAGAAGCCAATAACTGGCTTCATAAAGACTTAACAATATGTCCTCTTCATCAGAAAGGAATATGAAGAATAATAAGTCATACAAGACTTTTCACTAAATGTTATTGCTGATAAAGATCCTTAGAGATAATCTTGTTACAGATCCTTACCTCTGTATGATTCTGGATAAATCATATAACTTCCCTGAAGTTTCTTCTGAGGAGGTTGGGAGATGAAAGATATCTTAGACTAATTGGAAGACTAATTGGTTAACTCTATAGACTTTCTATTTAGTATAAAAGAATCAAAATTTGGACACAGAGAGGACAGATCATCACTCATGCTTGAAACCTCAGCATTATATTCACTAGTACCAAAAAATTCTGGAAAAGCAGAAAAAGAATTTAAAAGGCAAGTAACAAAGAATTCATATCTGATGATCTCAGTTTTATAAAATAGCACATTGGTATTTCATCAAAGATTTTAGACACAGACAACTACTAGACTGTTCTGTGACCTTTGATCTCACACACTGGATGTAAGAGTTAGAAATTTCCAAAGTAAATATTTTATGGTAATTTATATTCATTTTCAAATGTTATGAGGTTCATGATAAATTACTTAGAGAGGGTGAACTTTGTGGTAATTTTTATTCTTCCCTTGTAAAATACAAATATATATTTGGCTGCCCTTTGTGTAATTATTATGCCAATTACTTTGGCACTTTCTCAATACTACTACCTCAGCCTTACTTGCCATTAAAAAGACAAAGCTTCCCTCTGGAATAACAGGCCAGTCATGTACCAAGCATTGTGCTAAGCAGGGAGGGGTCTAAAGAAAGGCAAAAGATAGCCCCTGTTCTCAAGAAGTCCAGACCCTAATGGAAGAGAGGAAATGGAAGTAATTAAGTACCCACAACTTATATATAGGAAAAATTAGATTCAAAGGAAAACACTAACATGAATGGAAAGATGATCATGGGACAAAATCCCAAAGCATAAACAAACATAGCCCCAGTATTTAGTGGTCATTCAAATACAGTAACTATTAGAAATTATTGCATTTTCAAAACTCAGCCTAAAAAAGTAAATCTATAGAGCAAGTCACTTAATCTATAGACAAAGAACTATTGTGACACATACAGGGAATGCAAAAGTAGTATAAATTTCTATAGTAGATGTGTTTTGGTTACACAATTGTTTTATATGTATAGCTCCATGAAAATAATGATTACATTCCAGTTCACTAAAAGCCATATCTTTGAAATTAAATAATCCTTTCCAATTATTGGGACCCTGAGATCATTCTCTCCATTTGCAGTCAAATGGACAATACTTGGTTCTTGCTCAAGCTAGACATACAACATTTCTAATGGATAGCAGCAAAGAAAATGCAAAAATATAATTCTGCCCTGATTTTATAAAGAAATATCCTCACTGATTAAAAAGGAATTGTTTCTTTATAAAATTTGCATTGCCATTGACTTGTACATAGTAAGGACTTAATATATGTTTCTTGATTAATTCATTAGAAAAAATGGGCAGCAAAATGCATTGGGATGAAAAACAAATAGGTTCTAGAAGAGAAAGTAGGTCCCCAAACCTAATTATCACAACAGTCATAATGATAGGTATTTCCCAATGAAAATACGACAGCAACCTTCAATTTTCATCTTCAAGGCACATTTATCCAATATCTTCTAGCGGGTGCAACTGGGATTCCAAACTATTTTTGGAATCAGGAAGACTCATATTCCTGAGTTCAAACCCAGCCTTGGATAATTACTAGTCTCTGAGCAAGTCACTTAAATCTGTTTCCCTCAGTTTCTCATCTGTAAAATGAGTGGGATAAGAAAATGGCAAACCAGTCCAGTATCTTTGCAGGGAATTCCCAAATGGACTCACAAAGAGCTGTACATGACTAAAAAATTGGCAAACCACAAGGCCTGTCCCATCTCCAATTAAACTTGTAGGCTTTTCTCCATCAAAACCTATGCACTTCTTGAAAGTCATCCTCCATTCTATGCTTCAGATGGTCTATTCTAATGAACATAGATACAACAGTTCTTAGTCATCATTCTCTGATAAATTTCAGATATCTTAGCTTGGCAGCTGACAGAACTGGTAGTTTTATTTAAAAATTAAAAAAAAAAAATAAAAACAACATACTGTCCTAAAACAAGAATAGGCAACAATTATCTTTTCAATGTTTTAGAAAAGTCCTAGAAAATTATGTTCAAATTTAGGCTCAACACAGCAGAACTTTAAATTTTGAGATAGATAGATACTTAGTCCAACCCCTACATTTCACAGATGAGGAAACTGAGGCACATCAAGGTCAAGTGAATTTCTCAGAGAGGCACTAATATATCATCTAAGATGGGATTCAAATTCAAGTCCAACATTGTCCTCACTGTACATGCAGTGGTGAAGAGGCTTGAAACCTTCCCATGCAAGAACTGGAGGAAGGAATAAGGCATATTTAGCCTGGAGAAGCAGAGACAAGTGGAGACATGATAGCTGTCTTCAACTATTTGAAGAGCTGTCATCTAGAAGAAGGATTAGGCTTGTTTTGCTTGGCCCCAGAGGGCAGATCTAGGAGTAATGGGCGGAAGTCTCTTTTCAGCTTGATAAAAGGAAATACTTCCTAACAATTACAGCTGTCCAAAAAGTGGAAAAGGCTGCCTCAGGATGTAGCTAGTTCAACATCCTTGAATCCCATTTCTTCTAGAAGAAAAAGTGTTGGAGATATTTAGAAAGGAATTTCTTGCTCAAGTATGGGCTGTATAAAATAACTAGAGAGGTCTCTTTCAATATTTCTATTATTTATGATTGCTTTTGTATGATCTCGGTTTTCTTATTCTAATTTTAAGTTCTTTTAGTATGCTAATTTTTCTAACATATTTTCTGGAATTTATTTATATTTATTTATCTCTTAATTATTTTATTTACTTGTTTCCTTTCTAATCACACAGTTTTCCACTTTGAGAAATTCCAAATATATTGGTCTTCATCCCCATCAACTTTTCATAAAACTGTACATTGAACTCTTTACTAAATGACTAACATCCCTTTTTTTGAGTCCTGGATTCTTAGTGTCTAATTTATCCACCTGTTGATATGTTTGTATATCCATCTCTTTGTAAAACCAAAGTTCTGCACATCTCAGGTCATTAATAAATGTAAAGAATTCCCTTGGCTCTTTTAATTCATACTTAACTTTTCATTTAGTCACATCAAAGTATGTGTTTTATTTTCTTTTGCTTTACGATACTCTAAGGAAAGAAGATACAGAACCCAATTCCTTCTTCAAGATGATTTATTTTATCAATATTAGTGATGGTCTGATTGATGGTGATTACAACATTTAAACACACTGAGTTACAATTTCATGAGTTGCTGTGACCAAAAATATTTCTCATTTGGTGGGCAACTTTTGAGAGATTTAGCCTTTCATGGAATGAAATAATCAGGACAATTCTTGCCTAAAGACTTCCCATGATTCTATTACTAGGTCAACCTCAAAACCTTTTCAACATATTAAGACTCATAGGAGCCTTTGTTCCATTCATATAGCCTTCAAGAACATGAAGTCAGTCCCATAGCACAGTGAAGCATCAGGGTAGCTTTTGAACTGAGCCATTACATTTGTGATAAGCTATTCTGTATGGGTCCATATTTTGATTTTTCTACATCATAGAGGAAATTTCTATTGCCTTATGCATTTTTGACATACATTAGTATTTCATTTTAGTCCTCAAGTTTTCAAGAAGTATCACCATTCTATTAGTTTTCTAGCTCTTAGAAACCTGACAATAACTAAACCACCAACATTGCTAACTCATAAGAGTTACCCAGTTCTATCTATCTGCCAAAAGTTTGGTATTATAATGATAAAATTCTAAAATCTGACAAAGACTGCTTCCAGAGCAGAAAGGGATAAGAGTATACTTCTTGAAGCAAGCTTTTGAGGTTTAGACTATGAGAAATTAAAGGATGAGTTTAGAATGGCAATAGGATTATTAAAACAAAAGAGTAAACATTAATTTCAATTTTTCTTAAATGTCCCAATTGTAGGACTGGTGTTGAATGCAAACTATCTTAAGACAACCCCAGAGTATAAACCTCAA
>NC_133618.1:277578138-277590638 GCF_048593235.1 Sminthopsis crassicaudata
ACATCAGCGAACAGAAATAGAATTGAAGACCATTTATTCTGTGAGCTTCTCTCAAAAGTCAATTTTCATCCTAACAGAATCCTAACAATCAAGTAGGGAAAAAATATAAACATCTGGGTAACTTAGTGGGAAATAACAATAGACCTTTTAACTGTAGGTCATGCCTTAGTTTTATTAATAACTAATAGCTCCATAAATTTCACACTGTTGTATAATTAAACTACTGCGTACTTTTAACAGAAGTCCACTCAAAAAATTCATGGAGAGATTAACCTTAAAGAGCCCTTAAAGTTTGGGATGACTGAAGTTACTTCTGTTTCCTGAAATAATAAATAAATGTCTTTCCTCCCTACCAGCATAGGGTATAGACACCAGTGAAACCAAAGAGCTCTGAAAGGTTCTCCTGATAGAGATGGAAATAGAGTTGGAAATGTCATTGCTCCCATTTCCTCTTAATGGAAAGACCAGATTATTTCAATATGGGAACTTTAAGACTCTTGACAGCCTGACTAGAGATGACACACAGTTTATTTTATTTCACTTCTTCATATACACTTTACCTTCTGTAACCATAAATCAAATAAGAAGGCAGCAGCCAGTCTTGGGAAAGTGAACTACAATATTTCATAGAGGGGGGAAAAAATCATGATGGCCAGCAGCTCCTTTTAAAAACCAACTAACTAACTACATTAAATAAAGAAAAGAAGGAACAAAATGAATAAATGAATATGAATAAATAATTGAATAGGTAAGTAGGAATCAGGAAGACTCATCTTCCTGAGTTCAAATATTGCCCCAAACAATTAGTGTGTGACTCTGGACAAGTCACTTAACCGAGTTTGCCTCAGTTTCCTCATCTGTAAAATGAGCTAGAGAAGAAAATGCAAAACCACTCCAGTATCTCTGCCAAGAAAACCCTGAATAGGTTAGACATGCCTAAAAATATCTGAACTGAATTAAAAACAGGGAAGATTGGGAAAGAAAAAAAGAGAAAGTCAAGGCTTCCTTTGCTAATTATGTAGAATCACTATTTTTATTCTCTCTCTGATTTTCTGCTTTATATTAACTGAACAGAATTTTTTTTAAGTTACAAGAGAATTCCAAAATGTTTTGTGGGTTGAAAGGCATCTTTATATAATTCTTTCTTTTATTTAATAAAAGTCTGTGAGAAACAAAAGTAGAGAATGAAAGAGAGAGAAAAAATAAATAATTCAATAAATAGATCAATGAGTGTTTAAAGAGAAGGATGGGAAAAAAGAGAAGAAAAATTCAAGGCTTACTTCATTCCTATTTTTCATATGAGCCAACTGAGGTTTAACTGAGGTGACTTGATAACCATACTTAGTTGTCATTATTTCAATTCTATTTTGGGTAAATATTTCCAAAGGACATAATCAAAGTAATTGGCTTTTACTGTATTTTACAGTCAGTGACTAGGTAGGCAGCATGGTGGAGCAGTGGCTAGAGAACTGAACACATACTTAGAAAGACCTGAGTTCAAATCAAATATTTAGTAGTCGCATGACTCTGGCAAATCATTTAACATCCTTCAACCTCAGCTACATTATCTATAAAATAGAGACAATTATACTATCACATATGATTCTTGTGAAGATCAAATGGGATAATATTTATAAAGCACCATGCAAACCTGGAAGTACTACATAAATGTTAACTATCTCAGGTAGAGAGAAAGTTGAATAGGGAATGGATTCCGGGTTAATTTAAGTGATCATTGGGGTTCCTTTCAGCTGTGAATATCTGTACAAGGAGAATAAAGATGATTTTAAAAATAAAAGAATTTGAACATTGCATTTAGCCCCAGATATATTTATTTTTAATTTTTTTCATCCTCCAATAGAGGACTTTCATGGCATGTGTCAATGACTGAGTCATCTGCACACAAAGGGACTGTTTTGTCCTTATTCTCCAGGTCTCCAAACTACAAATAAGGATCTGGAAACAGTTAAAAAAAACTCACTTCCTCCAATCTCCTGTCCATTGCTCCCTCCCCATCTTCCATATACCTAGAGAAAAAATGTTTAATAAGTCACCAAAATGACTTGCTTCCAAATTCAGTCCAGAAATTCCTCTCTGTTCCAGCCCCTCATTTACCCTAGCTCAGGCCTTTCTTACCTCTCACCTAGACTGCTGAAATTCTTCTAATTGCTCTCCTGCTACCTAGTCTTTCCCTTCCACCTATCCATATTTCTAAAGGTTGATATTTGTGATCATAAACCTGACCATATACTCGTCCCCTGCTCAAGAAAAATCCGTGGTTCCCCATTGTCTCTACTATAAAATATCAATTCCTCCCAGTGATATTTAAAATGTTTCTAGTTCCAGCCTATCTTTCCAGACAGCTTCCATATTAATTCTCTTGTTATACTTTATTTTTAGATAACTTTTTATTCATAGCACTCCCTTTCCTACTCCCTTGTCCTCACTCAGAAATTTATGTCTGTAATATTTTTCTTCATCATTTCTGTCTCTTATAACCCCTAACTCCATTTAAGGATCAGCTTAAATACTATTTTGTATAAATGGCTCTACCTGCTTCTCCAAGTTTTAGTGCCCCCTACCATATTGAATCATATGTTTTTAACATATATTCTATTTATCTGTGTTCATGTTCTATACCAGTCCTAGGATGGCACTATTATTTTTTGTTTTGGTGTATACGGGGTGCTCAGGTGGGGTGGTGTTTGTCTTTAGGGGGCTTTCCCCAGACAAACAGTGCCAGGTACACAGTAAGCATTAAATGAATGTTTATTGAATTGAATTGAATTGAATTAATAGTAAATACTACAAATCTGGATGTGAATTATTGCGACCTCAATACAATCTAATCTAACATAATTTTGACAGAAGAAAGGTTATGAGCTGCAAACCAGAAGTTCTCAACTATGCTAATTCAGTTACACAGGACTTCCTTGGATCTTGTAGATTAGAATCAATACCTTAAAGTTAAAGTCAGAAATGAATACATTCAAAGGCATATTGAGCCAAAGAGATGTTATATTTATGAAGAAAACCCATAATACTTATACCATTTCCACTAGAGGAAATAATAGCTAACTTTTACCTAGCACTTTAAGATTTGCAAAATGTTTCTATATATACTTAAACAGGAAAACTCCTTTCCCTGAGTTCAAACCTGGCCTCAGACACTTACTAGCTGTGTGACCTTAGGTAGGTCACTTAACCCTCTCTGTCTCAGGTTCCTCATTTGTAAAATGAGCTGGAGAGGAAATAGCAAACCATTCCGGTATCTTTGCCAAGAAAACCCTAAGTGGGGTCACAAAGAGTTGGACAACAATGATATATTATGAAATGTAGGCAATATATATGACTGAATAATGATATAAAATATTATATGTAATATATATGACTGAAGGATATAATAAATATGACAATAATGATATATTATGAGCTATCATATGTAACATAGATGACTGAACAATTATACATTATGAAATATAATGTGTAATAAGACAGAATAATAATATATTATGAAAATTTACTTTTCATTTTCTGATTAAACAATGATAAATTATGAAATATTATATGCAATAGGAAGTTAAATGTTTATATATCCACATATTTGTTTTAACTTGACAGTAATCCTGGTAGATATTATATAAATTTTACAGATGAAGACGCTGGCAGACAGAGGGTAAGGGACTTGTCCAGGTGCACATCCCTATTGTATAGATTATAACAGAGAGACAAATTTGAATGACTTGTCAGGATTACATATCTTGTAACTGTCTAAAGAGTTGAATTAATATCTTTTTGTTTCTAAAATCAGAACTCTATGAACATAGCACCTAACCCACTCTAATATATATATAAAAAGACACACAGATGCACATACTAACACACATACACACACATAGGTGCAACCAACAACTTTCCATTAAAGTTCTACTCTTGTGCATCATCACAGCTTCTTAAAGACCATGCTTCTAAACTATAATTCTAGAACTATAGGTCCTAGAACTATAAACCAATTGGAAAATGCTTTGAGAATGAGAATGAGCTATTTATATGAAGACTTGATTGATTAAGTTCAGAGAGGCTTGGCTACCAACTGATATATAGTTTAGGTTACTTTTTTCTTCTTTTGGGGAATAAGAGGGGTCCACAGCAATTCACAGAATAATCTACCAAGGAACAGAGAGGTTAAATTCATATCGTTTCATACTTTAGAAGTAAATATTTAGAATAAATATTATAAATAAATAAATACTTCTTGGAAATAAAAAATTCATAAAAGTATACTTCACATTGACATGGAAACATTATCTTATAAGGAGGGATATAAAAGCCTTATATTCTAATTAAATTTGATAGATTTCTCAGTTTTCTTTGTAGAAGAAAATTAAAGTTGAGATTTTAATCTCTCTGCTGGTATCCCAGTTCCTAAAAGCAAAGAGTTTTCATTATACCTCTTGTTTTCAGCAGTGTGTGTCAGAGAAGAAAACATACTGGAACATACCTAAAGCACCATTTTCTACTGAAATTTTAAGAACAAAGAAAATAAATCAAGCTTTGTAGAATTAGATCTTGATTCTTTATTGTAGTTACTTTCAAATTTGTTATTGTTTTGTACTATCCATTAGAACCCATGAATCATTTGTAAGATAGATTCACTGTATAGTAGATATGGTCCAAATTTTGCTTTTCTTGTTTTCTCCAACTTTGTTTTTGTGAAGAAACAATTGTGCCTCTCAAACACATTCATAAGCTGAAAATCCCCAAACTCAAAATCTTCCTTTTTTCCTAGGAATATTGGTTAAACAAACCTTCACCATTTATGGCCGAATTAGTTGTCATACATATTTTTGTATCTATAAATGTTTGCCTTCTAAAAAATTTTTATACTGTTTATTCTTTGCATTTTTCTTTTGATGTTATGTAGCAGCTCACTATGACCTACCATGCTTCATAAAGATAGATGGATAAATGGATGGATGAAAAGGCGGATGAGAGTGCTGAAAGATAGATGGGTGGCTAATGGGATGAATATAGATAGATAAATAGATAGATAGATAGATAAACCAAATAGACAGGAAAAACAGAACATATAAGTATTTACCATGTGCCAGGCACTGTGCTAAGGATGGTAGATGCAAACACAATCAAGCAAGATATCTTTTGCTCTCAAAAGTTGATAGTCTTATGAAGGAAAATAATTCATAAAAAGATTCTAAAAAATAGGTATTAAAGGGAAGATTTAGTGAAGAGTGAAGAGTGACCTGATGATAAGGCAAAAGTTTCCCTATGAAAACCCAGGAGCTACAGAATTAAAACATTAATTTTTCAAAAAAGAATTATACATATTTTCCTTATATAAATATAAAAATATATTTATATAAGTATAAGTATTAAATCCAGATATCCTCATTATGAGGATTTTTTTTTTAAAAAAGAAATATTCAATATTCATTTATAGGTAGACTCCTATTTCTTTTTTCCTCTTTTTAAATTAATTTTATAATTATAAATTTTTTGACAGTATATATGCATGAGTAATTTTTTATAACATTATCCCTTGTATTCATTTTTCCAAATTTCCCCCTCCCTCCCTCCCCTAGATGACAGGCAATCCCATACGTTTTACATGTGTTACAGTATAACCTAGATATAATATATGTGTGTAAATCCAATTTTCTTATTGCACGTTAAGTATTGGATTCCGAAGGTATAAGTAACCTGGGCAGATAGACAGTAGTGCTAACAATTTACATTCACTTCCCAGTGTTCCTTCTCTGGGTGTAGTTGTTTCTGTCCATCATTGATCAACTGGAAGTGGGGTGGATCTTCTTTATGTTGAAGATTTCCATTTCCATCAGAATACATCCTCATACAGTATTGTTGAAGTGTACAGTGATCTTCTGGTTCTGCTCATTTCACTCAGCATCAGTTTCATGTAAGTCTCTCCAAGCCTCTCTGTATTCATCTTGCTGGTCATTTCTTACAGAGCAATAATATTCCATAACCTTCATATACCACAATTTACCCAACCATTCTCCAATTGATGGACATCCATTCATCTTCCAGTTTTTAATCACTACGAAATGAGCTGCAACAAACATTTTGGCACATACAGGTCCCTTTCCCCTCTTTAGTATTTCTTTGGGATATAATCCCAATAACAGCAATGCTGGGTCAAAGGGTATGTACAGTTTGACAACTTTTGGGGCATAGTTCCAAATTGCTCTCCAGAATGGCTGGATTCTTTCACAACTCCACAAACAATGCATCAGTGTCCCAGTTTTCCCACATCCCCTCCAACATTCATCATTATTTGTTCCTGTCATCTTAGCCAATCTGACAGGTGTGTAGTGATATCTCAGAGTTGTCTTAATTTGCATTTCTCTGATCAGTAGTGATTTGGAACACTCTTTCATATGAGTGGAAATAGTTTCAATTTCATCATCTGAGAATTGTCTGTTCATATCCTTTGACCATTTATCAATTGGAGAATGGCTTGATTTCTTATAAATTAGGGTCAGTTCTCTATATATTTTGGAAATGAGGCCTTTATTAGAATCTTTAACTGTAAAAATATTTTCCCAATTTGTTACTTCCCTTCTAATCTTGTTTGCATTAGTATTGTTTGTACAGAAACTTTTTAGTTTGATGTAATCAAAATCTTCCATTTTGTGATCAATCATGATCTCTAGTTCTCCTCTGGTCATAAATTCCTTCCTCCTCCCCAGGTCTGAGAGGTAGACTATTCTCTGTTCCTCTAATCTATTTATGATCTCATTCTTTATGCCTAAATCATGGACCCATTTTGATCTTATCTTGGTATATGGTGTTAAGTGTGGATCCATATCTAATTTGTGACATACCAATTTCCAATTTTCCCAACAGTTTTTTTTTCAAATAATGAGGTTTTTTTTTCCCAAATGTTGGTATCTTTGGGTTTGTCAAACACTAGATTGCTATAGTTGTACCCTTTTTTGTCCTTTGTACCTAATCTGTTCCACTGATCGACTGGTCTATTTCTTAGCCAATACCAAATGGTTTTGGTGACTGCTGCTATATAATATAGCTTTAAATCAGGTACACCTAGACCACCTTCATCTGACTTTTTTTTTCATTAATTCCCTTGAAATTCTTGACCTTTTGTTGTTCCATATGAATTTTGTTGTTATTTTTTCTAGGTCATTAAAATAGTTTCTTGGGAATCTGATTGGTATAGCACTAAATAAATAGATTAGTTTGGGGAGTATTGTCATCTTTATTATATTCGCTTGGCCTATCCATGAGCACTGAATTAGACTCCTATTTTTTGACATTGAAACCTCAAACACTTCATCAATGATTTAGAAAGTAGTTTGTATGGATGATATTATCACCTCTTTTTTCTACTTAAATAATGTATTTGTGTCATTAATTCTTTAGTTAATGAGTTACTTTAAGGTCGTTTAAACTTTTGGTGCCCTGGGAATTTTATACTCTGATTTATTCCTCAATAAGTTACAGGTGACTTGCCACATTGCATTAATGGAGGATGGTTTAACCACAGTAGTTTCTTACACTAATAAATTCACAAATATGGATCAAAATGAAAACAAACAAAAGGCATAGTTTATTAAGTCCTTAAAAATTCTTAAACTGATAAATGTTTTAACATTTAATAGAAATAAATTTGGTTTTATTTCTATTAAATGTTAAAACATTTATCAGTTTAAGAATTTTTAAAGACTTAAGAAAATATGCTTTTCCCTAATACATCTCTTTTTGATGTTTGTAACTACTTCAAAGTAACCAGTTGCATTCTTGGGAATTGAAGCCCTAACCAATCACCTGGGCAACTCATCAGTAATAGCAAACTCTCTTAACAAATAGGAAACATCCAATTAAGAATCTTTACAGATAGAGACTGTGCTTGGGAGCTGCTTAAGGACTCCAGAAAGATTGAGTAAGCAAGGGAAGAAGGCCTCAGATGAAGAAGAAGCCAGAAGCCGAAGCCATAGGGTTAGAACACGGCAAGATACTAACTAGAAAACGTGTTTCTCTGCTACCTGCTGTAAGTGCCATCACATGGATAAAGCTGATAGAGCAATATAAGGACAAATCATCTTAACATGATAACTCTGGGCTACTTCTATTTGCCCTGAAGTGATGTGGAATTTCCAGCAGGGCAAACACATTCATATTCAAAAGAAAGTAAAAAGAAAACACATCCCAAAGTCAAATATAAATCTTCAGGGGATTATGCGCACTTCTGGATTTTCCACATGACTGCTCCCCTTCAAAAGCACAGAAAATCAAGAGCTCATTTACATTATCGATATACATTTCTACTCCTCTGAGGAGTCTGAAAGTTTCTATATTGTTGAAATCAGACTGAGCAAATCAGTTCTTTTTTTGACACAAAGGTAAATTTTAGAGTTTAACTATGGGAATAGATTGCTGATATAAATGGATCTGAATTTCCCTAAGCAATAAGCTAACATTTTCCTTTTTGTTTATATTAGATATTTGTGTTCATTTTTTTGTCTATTTCTGACTAATTTCTCTGTTTAAAAAAGAAAAAAAAAATGTTATGTATTCTCCTTTTCAGTCCATTGTATTATTCAGTCATTTTTCAGTCTTTGTAACCTCATTTGGAGTTTTCTTGACAAAGATACGAGAGTGGTTTGCCATTCCCTTGTCCAGTTCATTTTATAGATGAAGAAACTGAGGCAAACAGGGTTAAGTGATTTGTCCAGAGTCCTTCAACTAGTGTCAGGTAAGATTTGAACTGAGGGAGATGAGTCTCCCTGACTCCAGGGCCAACAATCTATCTATTATATCACCTACATGCCCCTATCACTGCCCCTTCACTCCCTAGAAAGTTACTATTCTGTTATAATATTTAATTAAAATTGTTTTAAATTTAAATTTTATTAAAATTTTTCCTATTTTATAGTTATATCACTTCTAATTTATAGCTTTTCCCCCATACACTTTATATAATAAAGTCCAATAAATATTTGTGAGATGAAAACATCCTGATGATTCTTCTAGTAGATAGAGTGGCCCAGATAAAGCATATTGGATACAGAGCTGGAAAACTTGGATTTAAATCTCAGCTGCGTCACCTATGTGACTTTAGAAAGGCACTACATACCTCTGGGTCTCAGATTCCTCATCTATAAAATAGGAGAATTGAACCAGAACAGAGAACACACAATGAATATATGTGAACTGCAGCTTCCTGTTGATAATCTGTGATTTTTTTAGGATATTTGCTAGTAATTAGTCATATATCTACTTTCCAAGTCAGTTATGTGTGTGTATTATATATATATATATATATATATATATATATATATATATATATATATATATATATGTGTGCATATTATATATGTGTATATATATATATACACATATATAATATGCACACATATATATTCCAAATCAATTATATATGTGTGTGTGTGTATTTTTAATTTTTCTGTCTTTCCCTCCGAGAGGAAATACTATGTCATTCAACATTAACTACCAATTTAACAAAGGAAAAACAACCACTTCTGTGAGTAAAGATGGTCCACAAACTGGAATTAGTCAGTAGGAAAACTCCTTCCCTTCCTCTTTCTCTCCCTCTCTTCTTTTCTTCTACCCCTTCCTTTTCCTTTTCTTTTCTCCCTCCCTTCCCTCCTTTCCTTCCCTCCCTTCTTCTCTTCCCTCACTTCTTTCCCTCTGCCCCTTCCTTTCCTTCTTCTTGCCCTTCTTTTTCCTTCTTTGCCCTCCTACATTTCCGTTCCTCTGCCCACATAGGGTATCATATCCTTACATATGGATGCTCTTAAAAACATTTTTTTCTTTTCTTTTGGATCTCTGTACCCTCTATACCCTCCCTTGAGCTTTACTCAGATTTCTTTCTTTCTTTCTTTCTTTCTTTCTTTCTTTCTTTCTTTCTTTCTTTCTTTCTTTCTTTCTTTCTTTCTTTCTTTCTTTCTTTCTTTCTTGGGCTTTACTCAGATTTCTTTCTTTCTTTCTTTCTTTCTTTCTTTCTTTCTTTCTTTCTTTCTTTCTTTCTTTCTTTCTTTCTTTCTTTCTTTCTTTCTTTCTTGGGCTTTACTCAGATTTCTTTCTTTCTTTCTTTCTTTCTTTCTTTCTTTCTTTCTTTCTTTCTTTCTTTCTTTCTTTCTTTCTTTCTTTCTTTCTTTCTTTCTTTCTTTCTTTCTTTCTTTCTTTCTTTCTTTCTTTCTTTCTTTCTTTCTTTCTTTCTTTCTTTCTTTCTTTCTTAAAAACTATGCCTTATACCAGTACCAATCTGATTCTCATTGATAGGCCACCAACAGGTCCCAGGTCAAGCCCCATTTTGTCATTGTTTGGGTCCTGATTGACTCTGATTGAAAGTAAATAGCAATCATTTCTGCTTTAACCAGAAACCCAGAAGGTCTTCCCTTCCTGGATTTATTAATTAATTTATTTAGATTTTGTTTTTTTTATTAGGTAAAATAGGAGATTCTTTGTCTCAATTGTTACTTAGCCTTAATTATTGAATGGGTACAGCCTCAGTCAAACTGAGTCCTGCTGAAGACTTTAACTTAAAAAGGCCAATGTCTCCCATTGCTTCCAGATTATCTCCAGTTGCCCAGATCTATATCTGGCTACTGGACCCAGATGTCTGTGGAGGAGAAAGTGAAGCAGGTGATCTTGAACAGTCCTCCCTCCCTTAAACCAAATTTACTTGCCTTTCATGATCATGACATCACCTCCCTGATGTCATGGTCTTCTTTGAGAATGAAAAACAAACAATAATAACCACCATTTAACCCAATCTAATATTTCAATTGATTTTCTATTTCTTTTCTCTCATGTCTCTTGGATTGCCAACAAACTGGACTTCTTGAAATTTCCTTAATAAAGTCTCTGCTTTTCACCTTCTGATTTTACCCATGTTATTTCTTCTCCCTGCAATATCCTCATCCCACTAACATATCCAACTGTTAAAATGTTGTCTATCCTTTCAGGCTTAAATGCTTTTTCCACAATGAAGGGATTCTGAAATAATTTCTCCTACTTCTGAACTCCCAAATTATGTTGTTTACTTTTCATCTCATTTAATTTTTTTAAAAAGTATCTATTAACTAATAATATTTATATTCTGCCTTTTATTATTGTTATCTGTATATACATCCTATCAATCCTAGCAGATTGTAAACTACCTAAGGTCAGAAAAGTTGTCTTATTTCCTTCTCCTACTTTATCAGTGAAATCAGCCTTTGCTGGTCATGGCCAGGATTTCACAATGGAAATAAGTCTTTTTTGTTTTTTACTTCGAGTTCACAGATATTTATTGGATGTTATACTATGTGAATGGGAGAAATGACATCATGAAGAGTTAAACATAATCTAAATGCTTGAACAACAACAAATGGGAGAAAAAATCCTAATAATTAGATGTGTTATAACCACAAAAATAGTCATTAAAAAACAGCATTTATATTATGATAGACTAGATATGCAATGTCCACTCTCTGGAATGTACCTGCCCTCCCCCCATCTCTTAGAATTCATTATTTCATTCAAATCATTCATTTTTTGATTCAGCCCATTTACTAAGGTCCTATATATTAAAATCGACCATTTATTTATTTCATATAATTGCATTTACATTATCCAATGTAAATGTAGCATTCTATCCAGAATGCAAGATACTTGGGGACAAAGATTATATCACTTTTATTTTAATATCCCTAGCACCTAATAAGATGCTCGAACATAACAGGTGCTTAATAAATGCCTGCTGATTAATTGATTTAGTGGCCCCCATATTTCCTTACACATAGTATATGCTCAATAAATATTTATTTTTATGAAAAAAACAATTTAGCCACTATATTTTAATCCACACAATTAACAAAATTCCAACTAGCCTTTTCCTACTTATTGAACTATTTCCCTAATGGAACTATCCCAATCCATAGCCTTAATCCAAAGGCAAAAGTGAATTTGAAAGTAATTTTATTTCTATTTTGTCTCATGATGAAATGCACTAGTCTTCTTGAGAAAACTTAGAATCCTCCTTTTAATCAATAATGTTTATTTTTAAATCACAAGTGCTTTTCTTCTATGCTTTAAAAATTAATCTATTGATCAGTCCTAAAAAGTCTTATCTTAACTTCTAGCATTCCAATATATGCTAATGGGAATATGGTATTTTAGTACAACTCTTATTAAAACATAACAGGGAGAATCTAGTTACTATAAAAAATTCTATTTCTTTTTGCTTTGCTTTCCTAATACTTGACTCACAAACAGTCTCAGTATCTAATTTCTACTTTGACATCTGTTTTTTGCTCCTCAATTCCCTTTTGCTTCCATTTATTGAACCCTTAGTTATCTTATTTCCCCTTCCTTCTAGTGTTTGTATAGTACATTTGTTATTATAACTATCATCACAAATTTCAGTTCCAATCCTGAATCTTTCTTTCATATATTTCTTTAGTTTACTTAAATTATTTTCTCTGTAAATGGTTTCC
>NC_133618.1:277595638-277758138 GCF_048593235.1 Sminthopsis crassicaudata
CTTCCTGAGTTTAAATCTGGCCTCAGACACTTACCAGCTGTGTGATCCTGGGCAAGTCACTTACTTTCATCATTTGTCAAATGAATCTGGAGAAGAAAATGGCAAAGCACTGCAATATCTTTACCCAAAAAATACCAAATGGGGTCATAAAGAGTCAGACACTACTGAAAATGACTGGATGACAACAAATCTTTCTTAAAACATAAATTAACATCTCCCTCAAGATTTAGCTCTCAAGACTTGCATGAACTGATGCTGAGTGAAATGAGCAGAACCAGAAGATCTCTGTACACTTCAACAACAATACTGTATGAGGATGTATTCTGATGGAAGTGGAAATCTTCAACATAAAGAAGATCCAACTCACTTCCAGCTGATCAATGATGGACAGAAACAACTACACACAGAGAAGGAACACTGGGAATTGAATGTAAAATATTAACACTATTGTCTATCTACCCAGGTTACTTATACCTTCGGAATCCAATACTTAACGTGCAACAAGAAAATTGGATTTACACACATATATTATATCTAGGTTATACTGTAACACATGTAAAATGTATGGGATTGTCATCTAGGACAGGAATTAGAGGGAGGGAGGGGAAAATCTGGAAAAATGAATACAAGGGATAATGTTATAAAAAAATTACTCATGCATATACACTGTCAAAAAAGTATAATTATAAAATTAATAAAAAAGATTTAGCTCTCAAAAAATATTAACTTTAAAATATCATGGTTGATTTTTGCCAATTTCACTCGCAGACATTGACTCCTTGTATTTTTGTTAATTTTTCCACAAAAGTTTGTTGGGATAAAACAGAGAGATATAGATTGGATAATATAGAATTGAGTAGATTCAAAACTGGATGAAAGACAACTTTAAGTTCAGAATAAAATTTAAGAAAAAATAATAGCTCATACCTGATTATACAAGATATCCTAAAAGTCTTAATTCAGTTCAATTTAAAACTATATCTCTTGGGGAGTGCCACAAGGCTATGTTCTTATTCAATGAAATATTTTACAGTTTAGATAACAGCATAGATGCAATCTTACTTAATAAATTAGTAGAAAATACAAAAGGCAAGTTTATGTGTTATATGCATCATCAGGATTTTAAAATACTTTGACAAGCTAGAATTTGAAATTAGTAATAGCTTGAAACATCAGGAATAAATGTAAAATGTTATTTTTAGTTTTTAAAAATCAACTACACATATACTGGATGGAGGCACTGAAAATACTCTTGGCATCTTTGTGTACCACACGCTCAATATGAGTCAACAGCACAATAAGGAAGGAACAAAAGTAAATGCCATCCCAGAATGTATTAACAGAAGCTTAGTATTTGGAACAAAAGAAGGATAGAGTTAGTCTTGTGACAATCTGCCCTTGGAGGCCAGCTATGGAGCATTATATTCAGTTCTTAGTGCCACATTTCCAAGATGGAAGAGGAAAATGACCAAAATGATAAGAGGACTAGAAGCTATATAACACAGAAATTGAATGAAAGAACAAGAGATTTTTAAATTAAGAAGAAAAGGTTTAGGGAGGCCATGATCAAATATTTGAAGGTTCTTCACATGGGATACAGACTAATCTTGCCTCAGTTTCTTCAATGGTGGCAGAAGGAGCACTAAACAATAGTAATGATAGAGATTATTTATATTATTATTATTATTATTATTAGAATATTATATACATAAACTATTATATATATTATATAAAGAAGTTATAGAGAAGAAGAATTATAGAGAAGCAGATTTCAGGGAGATAGGAGGAAAAAAAGTCTCTTTTATCAATACATCCATCCTATAGAATATGAGTTACTTCAGAAAATATTGAACTATCTATTGTTGTTGTTGTTGAGTCATTTTAGTCCTGTTTAATTCTTATGGCCCCTATTTGGGTTTTCTTGGCCAAGATACTGGAGCAGTTTGCATTTTTCTCTTCAGCTCATTTTACAAAAGGAGAATTAGAATTATTCAAACAAACTGCATAACAACTTGTTGGATATGTTGGATAAAGAATTGCTACTCAGGTATGAGGTACATTTTATAAACTCTTAGGTCCTTCTGGTTCTACAATTAGCTCTGAAAGTTAATGGACTTGAGAAAATATTTTTGAGAAAGAAGGTAACATGAGTATTTAATTCTATCTGTCCTTATATTCTGTTTGGCCTTCCTGATTTTCTTCAAATCTTACTTGAAATCACACATACTATAAGAAGTCTTTCCCAAACCCTTCCATCCTATTACTTTCCCTCTATTAATTATCTCCAGTTTTCATGTAACTACAAATATAGATACATATTATTTCCTTCATTAGATTCCTCGAGAACAATAATTGTTTATTACCTTTCTTTGTAACCTCAGCATTTACCACTATTCCTAGCATATTATAGGTGCTTAGTAAATCAACTCACACTTTTTGCTTAGTTTATGGCCATACATTTGTCATAAACTTTAATATATATGCATATACACATATATACTATATATACTATATTTTATACTTCAAAATTTTAAAGTCTCTAAAATCTCATTGATGGTTATATAAATATAAATATATATATATATATATATTCCAGTGCAGATTTTTATCCACCTATACCTGTAATTTTTGTCCATGTCTTCTTTTAACTTAACATTGAATCCATAAAGAATTATATTAATGAGGATTATTATCATTGTCCTTATTAGCATTAGTAATAGTAGTAGTAAAACTCTAATACTAATACTAAGATGAAAGAAATGAAAGAAGGAATTAAATAGGGAAGAAAAAGAAGTAAGGCATGAAGGAAATAAATAAGGAAGAAAGAAAAAAGAAAATGAAAGAAGGAAGGAAGGAAGAGGGGGAAAGAAGGAAAGAAAAAGAAAGGAAGGAAAAGAAAGGAAAGGAAAGAGAAAAAAAGAAAAGAAAAAAGGGAGAAAAAAAACCAGAAGTATGATTAATACAGAGAAGTATGGGAAAGAATTACATGAACTGATGCAAAATGAAGTAAACTCAACCAGAAAGATGATATACACAATGAATACAGCAATATAAATGGAAAGGAAAATAATTTTAACAAGCTTATTCCCAAAGAAGAGATATGGAGTAAACCCCTACACTGGTCCTTTATAGAGGGAGGTAGCTCTATGGGTGTATATAACATCACTGTATATAATGTTGGAATTTTTCAAAATATTGATTGGTTTTAATAAATTGTTTTTCCCCTTTCTTACTCTTTTTGAAGTCTTAAAAAATTTAATCTTTGTTAAATGGGATGACTTCCTGGAAAAAAGGGGGAAAACAGATTCAAGGTAGAATCTAGATGATGTAAAAACAAAATATCAATAAAAATCAATTTAAAATTAAATATATATATATCTGGATACTGCAAAATATTGGCTTAATGGAAACTGAAATTCATAATAGTAACTTAAATTTCTAAGCATTTTAAGTTTTTCTTCATCACAAAGTTGTGAAGTAGGCCATAAAAATATCACCCCCATTTTACATATAAACCTGAAGTGACTTAACCAAAGCCCTGTAGGCAGTGGCAGAGCCAGGTACCACATATTCTTAATTCATGCCCCCAGATTATTGTAGGCCAAGGTGCAGCTTTCCTACTACAAGAGTGCTCCTATTAAAAAAAAAAAGACAACCTGGAAACATTCTCAAGAAGCTCAGTTTCTTCCAGAAGATTTTTCGTATAGCTAGACAACAAGCTAAGCTGCTCAAGAACTGTAAAATTCATTTCTTTTAACCAGTGTTTATAGAGTAGCTATTTTTAAAATTACAAATTACATTCTCAGACTTTTGTTATCTAAAGATAAATATCCTATCTACAAATTAGATTTTTTTTTCTCATATTGCTCCCCATCTATCTTCACAATTATGCTCTGTTCAGGAAATCGTCCACTCCCATCCTGCGTTCGATTTTAAAGAAATCATTACTGCTATTTCTCTACTGAGAGAAATTGGACTTTTACTGCATCAAAGAACTTCCCTTTTATTTCTTTGCCTATATCCTCAGTGGAGAAGGAGATGATTTTTGAAGTCTTAACTATACTTCAGAAGTCTATCTCCACTAACTTTCCTTCCTTTTTCCCCTTCAAAGGAAGTCCTACAACTCCAGGAGAGGTTGTCAAAAAAAAAAAAAAAAAAAAAGCTACACAGAAAATTAAGAAAGAGCTAACTTTTGATTATAGGATGTACCCAAGGATTCTAATTTTAGCTTTCACAAGCCTAGACACAAGCTATTAAGTTCATAACTATATGAATTGATTCCAGAGGGGAGTAGGTACAGTCAATCACTCATGCCTATTTTTTCTTTACTCATGAAGAGAACTGCCCTGGTTGAATAAGCTGGTAGACCTTTGGGAGCTTATATTCCTTCAGCTATAAAGCACTTTTGGACACACTTCTTTATCTAGCAATGAAATCTTTAAAAGCTTTCTTCCCTGGTGAGATGCACAGAAAATCTGGATTTTCTCTTTTCAGAATAAAGTTAAGTTGGAATGTAAGATATTGAAAAAACAAAACAAAACAAACAAACAAACAAACAAAAAACCTTGGTTTGCTCTTATTGCAATGATAACATATTGAAGAGAAAAAAAAAAAAAAAACACTGACATTGGCCAGATTGGGAAACAAGAATTTCTACAAGAAATTCTAGAAAAGTCAAAGATAACCTAGAATTAAAAGATAGGAAATATACTGGAAGAATGAATAGAAGAGGTGAGATGTATGTATAAATGGAAAACCCAGTAGTCTGAGAATCTAAGGACCTGAAGTCTATGCCCCTTTTTTTCTCACTAACTAGCTTGTGTCATTTTTTTGTTTTGTTTGGGTGGTGGTGGTGGTTTTGACAAAACTAACGGAGAAGAGAAGGATGTTGCATAATGCAGAAGAAAATCTTATGGGTTTAAGAATCACAGAACCTGAGATCCCATCAGCCCTCCTACCTAGAATTTATTTCTTTAATAAAATTAAGTAATTTAGTAAAATGAAGGCTGTTGATCTCTAAATCTTCCTCTTCTAACCCTATGATGAGATTATTATTGGTAGTATCCCTTATAGTCAATTCTAAAATTTTACCATTATTTTTAATAGTAAGTGTGGGTACAGGCAGTCTGTAACTCTTTCTTTTGAATAAATAAGGTTGAAGACATTTTTCAGTGTCAGTGGATAGAGTACTAAGCCTGGATTCAGGAGGGCCTGAGCTCAAATTTGGCCTCAAACACTAACTAACTGTGTAACCCTAAGTAAGTCACTTAAATCTGTTTGCCTCGGCTTTTTCAACTGTAAAATGAACTAGACAAAGAATGAGAAAACTATTCCAATATATTTGCCTAGACCCAAATGGGGTCGCAAAGAGTCACACATAATTGAAATGACTGAACAAAAACCAAATTTAAAAAACAACAAAAGAGATCCTCAGATCTAAGATTTAATTCTAGAAATCTTAGATGTGATTGAGTCTTCACTTTTCAGATAAGAAAATTGAGGAACATGGAAGTTAAGTAATTTGCCTCAGATTGCAAAGGTAATAAGCATCAGGGATGGGATCTGAATTCAGGTAATCAGAGTCCATAGCCAGGGCTTCTCCCATTATTTCATGCTGCTTCCTTTGTTCAGTTACTTTAGGGAAGGCTTAGACATCTCAAAGCATTTAATTTCTTTTTCTTTTTTTAATCATGTCACACTTACTGGCCTAACTATGGTCAATGCTTCACAAATACAATTCTTCCTCTAATGATGACTTGGATTTAAGAGAAACAAGACATTTTCCTCTCAACTATTCTTTGAGGTTAGTAGTATAAGTAATATTACACAACTGAGAAAACTGTGGCTTGGGGATAATTGTACAATTTGCTCATGTTGAACACAGGTCTTCTGAGTACAAATCTAGTTCTTTTTCCACTACAGCAGCTTCTAATCCAAAAGAGAAACACCACTTATTGTATTCTTTCCCCATCCCTTTTCCTCCTAGAAATTTAGAATAGAAGAAAATGAATAAAATGGCATGAGGGCAGCCAGGTGGTACAATGGAGAGGGTGCTGGGCCTGGAGTCATGGAAGTCTGAATTTAAATTTGGTCTCTGACATTTCTTTATACTCTTATGATCTTAGGCAAGTCACTTAACTCTTTTTGCTTCAAAAAATGAACTGGAGAAGGAAATGGCAGACCACTCCAATGTCTTTGCCAAGAAAATTCCAGATGGAATCACAAGGAGCTGGACATGACTGAAAAATTATTGAACAACAACAACAAAAAACCTTTATTGCTGCCCTCCTTCTTTAGTTCATTCTAGTTAAGGCTTTCTCTTTTTCTTAAAAGTTAGAAGAGAAAGACAGCTAGAAAATGTAGTGGATAAAAGCACTGGCTCTGAAGACAGGAGACCCGAGTTCAAATTTGACCTCAGATATATAATACTTATTAGTTGTATGATCCTGGGTAAGTCACTTAATCCTAATTACTTTGCCAAAAAAAAAAAAAAGTTAAAGAGGAAAATGGGAAAATTATAGTGCATCTTATGCTGAGCTAAGTTTTACCAAGACTAAGTCCTGTTATTCAAATTTGCACTATTTGAAGGTATAATTATAGAAAGTCAGTAACTGGTTCCAGCTCAATTCAAATAATTTGACCACTCCTGAACTCATTATTTAGGCTAATTGGGACTCAGCTGTATTTCGATATTTTGTAATAAGCATTCTGAACAATATAGCAGCACTGTACTATTGTCCTGTATAGGCAATCAGTCAAACAGCATTTATTGTTAACTGATGTGCCAGGCATTGTGCCAGGCATTAAGCTTCTTGATCTTCATTTCATTCAATTCTACCAATAGCGTAATTCTATTATATCCACAAGAAAATTTCTATTTTCATTGACATATAGAATTTACTGTTTCCCACTTACTACCATCACACTTTTTCTGTATAGCGTAAAAATGTGTCATAGGAGATACAGAGTTGGATTTTCCAGAATTCTAATCCTGTATCATCTACTAAATAGGATTTTAGAGGCCAGCAGGTTTACTCCTATTGTTTTCCACATGAAGAAATATAGGCCAAGAAGACTGCAAATTAGTTGTCACTGAAATGTCAAATAGTCATAATTTCATTCATTCATAAAACATTTAAGTGTAAAGAATCAATCAATTAAAGAACTAATTTGATATTTTTATCTATGTCACAGTTTCCTCATCTACAAATCAGCAAACTTAGGCAAGATTGCTAAAATTTCTTCCAACATCAAAATTTCATAATTTAATCAATGTACGACTAATGGCCTGGAATTTTAGTATCCTCAGAAATGTGCAATAGAAAGAAAAAGAGAATTCAGGGCTTTGAATTCCCAAATCAGAAACTAGGAATGAAGGGGACTGAGCAGTACCATATCTCAAACTATACTTCAAAGCAAGAATGCTCAAGACAAATTGGTACTGGCTAAAAAACAAAGAGATCGATCAGTGGAATAGATTAGGTACACAACATACAGAAGCAAATGTATCTAGTAACCTAATATTCGATAAATACAAATACCTTAGCTACTGGAATAAGGAGTCACAATATGACAAAACTGCTGGGAAAATTGGACAGCAGTATGAAAGAAATTAGATTTAGACCAACATATTCTATCATGATAAGTTCCAAAGGTCATATCATAGATAAATTAAAGAAACATGGGAAGAAATTACATTTCAGACCTATGAATAAAAGAAAAACTGATAATCATACAAGGGATAGAAAGGATTTGTGAAGATAAAATTGATCATTTTGATTACATAACATTTTGCACAAATAAATCCAATTTAAAATTTATCAATTTAGAATTATACACAAAAAAGTTACTAAAAATGTTTACCCTTTGACTCAGTTATGTCACTGCCAGGTCTGTACTTACTCACAGGTGATCAGAAAAATGAGGAAAGGTCTCACTATGTACAATTTAACAGTTCTTTTTATGGTGGCAAAAAAAAAAAAATACTAGAAACTAAAGGAATGTCCTATGGAGAAATGGCTAAATAAGTGGTAATATAAGAATTTGATGTGATTCTACATCACATGAAATGAGGAAATAGATGATTTTTAAAGAGGCACAGGAAGATATTTTAACAGATGCAGAGTAAAGTAAGCAGAACCAGAACAATGGTTTATACAATATGTAACATCAATTATATTTTTATAAGTTATTTATACTACAAACAGATGTGTATTGTTTCTTATCACAGTCTTATAAAAACAAAAATTTGAAGACTTTCATAAACTGAAGATGAATGAAATGAGTAAAACTTGGAAAACAATTTTTACAATAACAATAATAATGTAAAGACAAACAATTTTGAAAGTCGTGAGCACTATATCAATGCAATGATAATTCATGATTCTAGAGGACAGACAATGAAGCAAACATTCTATGTCCTGACAAAGAAGGGACAGATTTAGGATATAGAATGAGTCATAAACACACAGCAGAGGATATGAAATTAATGAAAGAATCTATTTTGTTTTCATATTTGTTACTAGAAATTTGTTTTTCTTTTCTCTTTTTTTAAAGGGGATAAAATGTTGAAGGAAATGAAAAATATGTTCATTAAAAAATGTAAAGGTGTATTTCAAGGTGCTCTTGATGTGGAATGTTATATGTATCTTCAGATAATGTTAGTAGACTGTCAATCTAAGTTAACTGTTTTACTTTGTTTCAAGAATTTTCTCACAGGATAGGGGTAGGAGGTGTTGTAAATTCAATAACAGAACACATCAATAACAATTAAAGTAAACTGTAGAAATGCAAGGAGATGGATGCCCATCAATTGGAAAATGGTTGGGTAAATTATAGTATATGAATGTTATGGAATATTATTGTTCTGTAAGAAATGACCAGCAGGAGGAATATAGAGAGGCTTGGAGAGACTTACATCAACTGATGCTGAGTGAAATGAGCAG
Source organism: Sminthopsis crassicaudata (assembly GCF_048593235.1). Lineage (NCBI taxonomy): Eukaryota > Metazoa > Chordata > Mammalia > Dasyuromorphia > Dasyuridae > Sminthopsis > Sminthopsis crassicaudata. The sequence continues at coordinate 277,604,584 of NC_133618.1, forward strand.
AACTAGGAGATCATTACACACTTCAACAACGATATTATATGGGGATGTATTCTGATGGAAGTGGATATCTTCAAGATAGAGAAGAGCTAATCCAATTCCAATTGATCAATGATGGACAGAATCAGCTATACCCATAAAAGGAACACTGGGAAATGAGTGTAAAAATGTTAGCATTTTTTGTTTTTCTTCCCAGGTTATTTTTACCTTCTGAATCCAATTCTTCCTTTGCAACAACAACAACAACAACAAAATTCGGTTCTGCACATATATATTGTACTTAGGATATACTATAAGATATTTAATATGTATTGGAATGCCTGCCATCTAGGGGAGGGGGTGGGGGGAAGGAGGGGAAAATTCGGAACAGAAGAAGTACAAGGGATAATGTTGTTAAAAAAATGACCTATGCATCTGTACTGTCAAAAAATGTTATAATTATAAAATTAATTAAAAAATTAAAAAAAAAAAAAAAAGAAATGCAAGGAGGAAAAAGGCTGGATATAACCAAGGAGAAACCAAAGTGTGAGGTTTAAGGAAGTATATTGGTGACTACTGGAATGTCCATGTTTTTTGAGTTAACCTTAGGTGAAAATGCATAAGAATAAATGACACAGATACAAATCATTTCGCTTTCTCTGAAGGCAACTGACTATAGTTCAGACAGTTCCTTGATCATTTCAGTAATTCTTAGAAGATCAATTTATGTGTGGGAGTAGGGGTAGTATTCAGACTCATGTTATTGAGTCTGAATAAATCTGCATCAACTTCAAGAAATATACATCCTTAGTGATTCTAGGAGATCTTGAGAAAGTCTAACTGAGCACTCCTTCGAAAGAAAGAGAACCCAAACATGGAATGGCCTATTTATGATCATAATTATAGAAGTTTCATTCTAGAATCAAAGCCCCTTATAATATCTACTATTAGTTGGCCATCATAATAGAATGGTGAGTACATTATTAGATCAAGCTAGAGAAGATCTGTATTTTTGTTCCATCAATGTCACAAAAAGTGTTTCTTTGTCAATCACTTAACCTCTGAAACTCAGTCTTCTCTTTTCTATTTCTTTGTTTTTGTTTTTGTTTGTTGTTTTTTGTTTGTTTGTTTGTTTGAACCTATTATTTTTTCCATGTAGGAACTTTCAGATGAATTAATTCTAAATATCAATGTAGAACAAGCACCTTTCTGTAAATTGCCTCATGCATTGAAATGCAAGTAATTTGCCCAACTGTTCTACACATCCATATTGCCTCTGATGTATATTCTTACCTATAAATAAGGTCGGAAAAGATAACCATATAATTGATCTAATCTCTGAAAGCAGAAAACCTAAGCTCACTTCTATTTTTTGAATAGTTCTTTCCTTACTCAGGGTCATCTTTTCTGAATTAAAAAAAGATTCTCTTTGGAGGAAGATGTCTGTAAATTAGCAATTTCAATGAATCTCCCTATATCTTCCCCTCCCTTTTGGAGGAAAATCTCAAGAATGAATGAAATGATCATTATTAGCGGCTAAAGGAAAGCATTTGAAGCAAAGCATCACATATTAAAATGGATTTTTAAATATTTAGTAAGTGAACCTCATGACACAACTGTACAAATTCTACCTGTCAGAAAATGTGATGGGGTTATCCATTCACTTAGGCTGAAATAATAGTCACGAGAAGAACTTTTCCCATCCTCCAACCCCAAACCCACAAGCCTATCTTCCTTTCAGCCCCATTCCAGGCTAACAGTCAGACAAGACTAGTTAAAAGACAATTAGTCCAATTTCACATTCTCTAGCAGCCGAAAAATTTCATGTTATTTCAGTCACAGTGGATGGATGCCAAGTTCACTGGAAGCAGCCCTGCTGATTTATCTAGTCCATTTTAATACTTTAAAAATACTGTTAAAACATGGCTGTCCTAATTACACAGGGATCAGCGCACAGTGTCCCTCTCACCCAGGATTCTCCCAGAAGGGTTGCAATCAGCTGCATTCCCCCTAATTTCACCATGCAATTCCAACTAATTTCATCCTAGTACAGTGCTGTCAGACAACTCCCATGTCTCTGCGGTTTTAATCGATTAGCTCAATGTCTCTATAATGCATCACCAGCTGCCAGGCACAGAACTGGACGCTTTGCAAGCATTTCAACTAAAAGACAGTTTAATTACTATACCGGCATCTCAAAGGCATAGGCACAAAGCCTTGGAAGGGAATTATTAAAATATTTGGTGTCAACAAACCACTTTATAACTGAGCAAACAATGACAATCAAAAAAGATAGAAATAAGAAGAAAGTCCGTTTTAAAATTGTAAGTGGGATTTTTATGGACTCTAATGCATTCAAGCAAATGGAGTGGTATAAGTATTACTGTTTACACAATGCAATTGTGCTTTATGGTAATTCTTTGGTGGAAAATATAAATGGGTGTGAAATGATCAAGACTGGAACATTGCATTTCAGTAGAGGAGAAATGCATGAGGTAGCTGGCAGAAACCAAGAAGTGGTGTAAATGAGTCTTGGATTGGACTGCCTGAGGCAAAGACTACCGACAAGGCAGTTAACTCAGGGTTTTGTCCTCATACTTCTGCCTGTGGCAGAGCACATAAGTGTAATAACAGTGTCTGCTGTTGACTTGCAGTCCTAAACAAACATATGTAGTATATCTGAATAAGATACAGAAGTAAATCAGCTTCAGAGGCCAGCTAGATCCCAACTCTCAGAGACCAGAGACTGGAAACACAGTGATGGAAAGGAAAGAAGTGGCTTCTTACTGATGACTTAAGCGACTTTGCAAAGCTGTGCAACTGAAAAAATCTGTTATTCTGGGAGTCCATCAATTTCTAAAGCACCTATCAGGGAGGACTCTAAGCTGGAGGCTTCGTAAATCTCCCCAGACATTCAGAAAATCCATGAAGATGACAGAATCCAAGACTCCTGAGAAGTTGTTGGTTACTCATTTTCACCTCATTTGCCACCTTACATTAAAGGGGTTTTTACTGAAGGCAAGAAAAAGAAAAGAGGAAGAGCCTGCATATGAAATAGATATCTCTTGGAAAATTACAGGACAAGTAGCAAATCCAGTTTAGGCATCTAAAGGACAGACAGGGATGATTTTAAATGAATCTTTTTGTCCCACCTGCTAAGTAGACACATGTCTGAGTAGAAGTAGCAAAGTCTAACAACAACAAGAAAAAGATTAAAAAAAAAAGTTTTAAATTGTGCTTCTGAGATTCTGAAGAGGTTTTAATTTTTGTAAATTGTCTTGCCTCTAGAATCTTGTTTCTGCAAACTAGATTTAAAGGATTGGTTTTGATGAAATAAACATGCTTTTCAGAGAAACTAGGTTCCTTGTGGTAGACTAGAAAAAAAAAGGGTTAAAGAGCCAGTAATTACAATAAAAACAATAATTAGGAAGTAAATAGCATTTTATGGTCTGCAAAGAACTTCAAAAATACTATCTTACTTTATGTTTACAACAACTCTGGGAATTAAGCACTATGATTATTCCCATTTTACAGATAAAGAGAGACAGATAGGTTGAAATAAATTGCTTAGGCTCATACAGTTAATAAAAATCAGCCAAACAGAGATTATCCTTTTTGCAAGTTCAGCATTTTACCCACTACATCATCTATCTCAAAACAAATGTCTGCCTAGATTACTTGATTCAACTCATGACATTTCTAAGACTCAGTTGCTTCATAAGGTAAAGAGGTAGGAATATATGATCTCTGAGGCCCTTCTACCTCTCATTTGTAAATTTGTGATATTTATATGAAGCTTTAAAACTTAAACTAATATTTTGTTATCCAAATAAGCAAAAGGAGGGAAGACAGAATTATAGGACAAGTAGCAAATCCTATGAGGTAGGGAGAACAAATATTATTTGACAGATAAGCAAAGTGAGATAAGGAGAGAAACCTGCCTCTGGTCATAAGATAAGAAGTAGAATTTGAATACAAGTTTCTTCCAGCTGCAAGCTTAGTACTATTATCAAAACACATTGTCTCTCAATAACAATGACTTCTTTGTCACTCTTGCAGCAGGATAAAGTAAGTCTGGGCAACTATCAGGAAAGAAAATAAACTAGGAATTAGCTAGAAAAGAAAATAGTTTTTCTCTATATTTATAAACAATATCTACACATATCTGTACACACAAGGGTAGGGAAAATCTGTCCACAATTTCTTGAAATGATTACATGAAGTGCCATAACCAAAGGATTTGGAGCCACTTTTTCCTAGTGCCAAAACCCTCTCCCATTGCTGCTAAGGGATGATTTGCTGCTAGCCTACACTTAATACCTTTGTGAATTGATAAGCCCTTCCAAACTTGGGATCTTCATTCAGTCTTTGGGACACCTGGTAGAATTACTGCAATATCACAGTGAGTCACTGGAAAAGTGTTCCAGGAAAGGACTATTTTATGATTTGGTTCTCATAATGAGTCCAGAAGTACTATTATTTAGAGTTGAGGAAACAGCAGAGATAAAGTGACTAGCTAAGCATTAGCAATAATTTCTTGAGAACAGATTTGAAATCAGATCTATTCTGACTTCAGGACCAGCTTTTTGTCCACTATGGCCTGGTAGATGCTCTAAATGATCAACACTAATTATCTGAATTCTCTACAACGGATTCATCTGACCCATGGTTGGGGGATAGCCAGTAGACAGATAGCAGGAGAAAAGTAGAAATAAGAGGAACAGGATATAAGGAGGATAAAAAGGAAGATAAGATAGTTTTTACTTCTTTAGGTTTTAAGAATGAAAAGTTCTTGTAGATGGCTAACAACAATTAACTAACAATTAGTAATAATTTAGGGACTTCAGGTATGGATACAAAACTGTACAGAATTGTCAATAGAATGTTAAATGATGGTATAACGTTCAGAATTTTCTGACTGTTCTTAGTTTGAGTTAACTTCTCCACTTTATCCTGATAATTCATAATTGAATTGAAGCAAAGGATATCGGGGCAGTGAAAGTGGAGCAGGTGCCGAATCTAAAATCAGTAAGACTTATTTTCCTGAGTGCAAATCTGGCCTCACACATTAGCTTTGTATCCCTGAACAAATCAGTTAACCCTCTTTCCTCTGTTTCCTCATCTGTAAAATGAACTGAAGAAGGAAATAGTAATCGAATTCAGTATTGTTGCCAAGAAAACTCCAAATGGAGTCACGAAAAGTTGGACACAAATGAAATGACTTAGTAACAAAGGCTGTCAGTGAGGAAAAGAACAATGTATTTGGTCTCTGAGTTTGAGTAACAGCTCTATCTTTTGTGCTGTTGGGAAATCATATCATACATTTTAATCACAAAAACTAACAGATTACCACCTGGGCCCCCTTTAGGTCTGGAGTCTATAATTCTATGATCTCAGTAGTTTATTCTTCTCTCCTTCCCATTGCTATTTTCATGGCTTTATGTTCTTAAAGTGTATGTATCTTTCTTCCAACAATGCATATTGTATACCATTTTAAAAAATCTTATGAGAACTTTGTATATATCTTCCCATAAATATTCCACATGGTATCCATCCAGTAAGTTGAGATCCTCTAGATCTCCTGACATTCCTTTTGTAACAGTGGAATATATGGACAGTTTCTCTATGATAATATATATGGGCAGTTTCTCTATGATACTATTATCCATAACTCTCATGAGTCAACCTGGTAACCTCATTTTCCAACTAATATCATTAAAATTACTACAGGAATGCAATTGCTTATTGGTAACTGACTGCAGCTTACTGATTTGGCATTGGTTATAAGGATAGTTTTGTGCTATAGAGAATGGGTCATTTTTGCAGTCCTAGAAGACTTAATTTTAACTCTTGCATCTGACACATACTGGCTGTATGACCATAGCCAACTCATTTAACCTCTCTGTGTCCCAGAAAACTATCTAAGATGCAAAGTTGGCAATCTTCATCATGGAGATGGTTTCTATTATGAATGTTCCACTTTGCTAAAGAAATTGCAAATCTAGACCAAAGAAGGAAATAAAACAGAATGTATCTCTCTGCTGTCTATAGGATGACCTGAAACTTTGATCCTTCTGGGACTGCAGTATTCCTTTTTTTTTTGGTGACTATATAGTATCAATCAAAGAGTTCCAGTGTTAAAAAAAAATGCTTTTGTTTTAGGAAGAAATTTTAGGCTTGGAAAGCATGGCATAGTTTTGCATATGCAGCCTAGCTGGTTCTCTTTTTCCTGTTTGATTCTGGGTCTGGTTATTGTCTGTCTGAAGTGTCTGTCCAAGATATACATATGAAAGTACTAACTCAATTTCAGTGCTATTCATATCATTTAAAAGGATTTTTTGATTTGATCTGTGCATGTTCTGCCTTCCCTGGCACCAGCTTTTTTCCAGTTTGGTCAGATTTATTAGAACTTATACAATCCTGGTATAGCCTAAAAGAACCCATATTCAACTTTCTGCCTCATCAAAGTGGGCTTTAGTAAAGACTAAACATGCACAAAAATTACAAATGTGCATTTTATATTTATAGAAATAGAATAAATATGCATATATCCACATACAAGTCTTTGAGAAACTTCTTGTATATTAAAAAGAGAGACAGAATAATGCAATATGTAGAGAACCATCATTAGTGTCAGGAAGGCATGGGTTAAAGGTATTCTTCTACTATATACTGGCTGGGTGATCCTCAGAAAGCCATTTAATTTCTCACTGTCCCAGGTAAGAGGCAATTCTCTTAAGAATACAAATTGCAGAGAAGATGCTGATCTGAAAAAGTATGGGGAGTTTCCTCATTGAATATTCTCTAAATCAGTGAAATCATAAATCTAGACATCTAAGATATTTATATACATGTATATAATGCAAATATGAGTACATGATACATGTATACATGCATATAAACATATATGTACATATAGTGTATGTATACAGATATATGCTTAATGTACTTATTAGCATTTGCATGTGTATATATATATATGTATATATATATGGACATATGGATTTATTTAAATGTGGGTATCTGAACTATATTTCTAATTTTAGGTGATTTAGATGAGATTAATGTTATGAATTGATGGAAATCAAGATAAAATTTTAATTTTGAATTCATTTTCCCTTTTTCTTAGCATGTAGAAGTTATTTTATATTCAAATAACATTCCCAAACCTACATAAATATCATTACCTTACTGTAAACATCAAACTCTTGAGACCACTTATCTACACCAAAAAGCAATGATTTGAATGAATCATTGAATCAATGAAGACAGCTATAAGAAGATATGATTCCTGTAGACTGATTGGTGCTGGATAAATCAATCTTTCTTTCTCTTCTCTGATATTAAAGGATAGTCAGAATCTGACCATAAGGTCTAGTGATGATGTAATTCACCTCCACACAGAATATCCAAGTACAATATCATTGCTGACATCTGAGGTCTTGGATTGGCAGATGATGGATCATCCCACTATACAAAATGCATTCCCCATGGTTTATGTTGATACAAACTCATTCTATATGCCTGCAATGTGGCAAAGAATTAATAAGTTGAAAAAAATAGCTTTTAGAGTTTTTACATTCATGGCCATAAGATATTGAAAAATGAGAAATCTGGTTGAAGATACAAGTAGCAATAATTAATTATAATGACAAGTAGCATTTATGTAATATTTTCAAAGTGTTTTACAAATATTTACACATTTGATTCTCTCAATAACTCTGGGAAGTAGGAAATACCTTCTTTTTCAGATGAAGAGATGGACACTGAGAGAGGTTAAATGAATGCTCCAAGTAACATAACTAATAGTATTTCCAGTCCTGTATTTCTTACCGTTCATACCACCTAGTAACATCATCATGTGTAGCTTCATTTCTTTGATTTTCTTCTGTAGGGAAATTGTATTTTATGATGATGTGACAACACTGCATCAAGTCCAATGATCATATTAATTAGTGTATTTCTTCTGATTAAATGACTTCCTATTTACAATTTCGCCACTAAAACCCAACAGAAAAACAACAGCAACAGCAAAATAAATCAGGGACTATTGTTTGAATTTGTATTGGGAAACAGTACTATACATAGGCAGATTCTTTAAATATGAATTCTATCTTAGATGCATTTAATACTGATTTGACTTCACAAGGAGGCAAAATTACTTAATTCATTATCACCCAGCCCTGATTTAGATCTATGCATGTGAAAATCTCTGTTACTAATTTTAATTGCACTATTCCCTCTCTACAGGATACTGTTAAATTGGTTTGGTGAAATAGTAGTGAATTACATCAAAGTGGTAGGCTACATTTTATAATATATCTAAATAACTATCCCATTTTCCCAGCATGTTGCTGTGCATTTTAAGTATTAATATTATGACTCCAGTTTAGAAGAATGTAGCCTTTTCCTTTAAAATAAATTTTCCTCTTATTTTAGCACTGTTAAAATTGGGCTAGATTTTAAGTGGCTAACGAGTAATAAAAGAGCAGTATCTGCTGCAGGGACCCACAAAAAAACATGCTCCCTGCCTCATAAAGTATGTTCACGGAAGGAACTTACAGATACATCATTCTGATACAGTAATGGTTTTTCCAAACCAAGTCGGCTTTCTTTTGTAGCTGTACTTTATTATCTGGACTCCCATTTTTGCTCTTACCCCTGGATCTTTAAAGAAAAGTTCCTTTTCTTGGACATATACTTTATTATTATTATTATTATCATTAATTATTATTATTATTATTATTTTAAATTCAAAGAAGCAGTGAAGAACTAAAGGAATATATTTAGGTACAAAGTGCTGACATCTCTAACTCTCTTACTCAATTCTTAAGTGATATGCAAATGTGCTTATGACTTTCCAATCAATCAATCAACATTAGTTAAGTGCCTACTATGTACCAGGAACTGTGCTAAACATTACTAAGGGGTTTAAAAAAACAACAACAAATGTATCTTTTCTCTACCTTTTTAATCCTATCCATTTACCATGCCATTTCTCTTCTTTCCTCCCCTTTATGGCCAAACTTTTTCTTCTTCTTTTTTTTTAAATCATGTATAACTGATGGCTTCACTTCTTCATTATTCACCCACTCACCAACCCCTTGTAATTTGATTTCTGACCTCATTCCTTTTTTGTCGAGATTATGAATGATGTTTTAAATTTTCAAGCCTTTTTCTCAGTCCTTATCATTCTAGATCACTCTCTATAGTATTTGATACTCTTGACTGCTTCCTCCTGGATATTCTTTTCTCCCTTATCTTTAGAAATGATGAAATTTCCCCGTTTTCTCCTATCTCCTTTTCTGTCTCCTTTGTCAGTTCTTCCTAACCCTTTTATGGTAGGTGTTCCTCATGGTTCTGTCTTCTATCTTATTCTTTTCTCACTCTAGTCCCTTTTCTTTAATGTTTTCCATTAACTTCATATTTATGCTTTAACTTGAAAAATATGACTCCTAAATAAAGATATTCAGTGTTTCAGACCTGTGAACCTTATAAGAAATCTTCACCTAGTTTTCCCACCATCTCTTTAAACTCAAAATGTGGCAAACTAAATTTTTTTTTTTTTTTTTTTGGATAATTCCACCTCTGAAACATCTGTTTTATTATTCTTGTTCTTTCTGTTTCCCTTGAGATGATCATACTTCATTTAGTTCTAGTTACACTCAAATGGACAATAGCCATGGCCTTTTAACAAGTCTTCCTAAAGCCACCCTTTCCTTCCTCTAATTAATCATTTACACTATAGCCAAATGAATCTCCTTTAGTCACAGATCTCATTATGTAACTCCTTTGTTTAAAACCTAATAATGTCTCTATTATTAATTGAATAATATTCAAGGCCTTTTGTGATACAGTGTCATCTTGCCTTTCCAGTCACATTCCACATGTTTAAGCATTATCTATACTTGGAATCAAATGAACTACTTCATGTCCTTCATATACCACCTGTCTGCCTCAAAGTTTCCAAAGGCTCCTTGTTGCCTATATTTGGAATTCTCATCTTTCCAAACATTGTTTGTTGAATTCTAGCCATCCTATAAAGCACAACTTTTATGTGCTGCTCTTCAGGAAGCCTCTCCTAATCCTTTATTTCCCTACTCCACCCCCCTACCCCCCCACCCCCCCACCCCATCCCACCCACCCCCCGCCCATTAAAAAAATCTTCACTGGACCTTTCTTCCTTCATCCTCAAACCAAGGGATAAAAACAATTTATTTCCATCTTGTGGATTTAAAATATGTTCTTTTATATTACATAATGCATATCTTTGTCAAGAGAGTCATTATGGCATAATTTTTAGAGAGATGTCTTCAAAGTCAGGAAGAATGGAAACTAAATCCCAATTCTAACACATATTGGTTGTTTGACCATAGGTAAGTCTCTTAACTTCTATGTTCTAAGCTATTTTAAAATACCATAAATTTTTAGCTTTCTTCCAACTGCAGCCCAAGATCAACATCCTACATGAGTCATTTTTTAATCTCTCAGCTGCTAGTAATTTCCAAAATGACTGTAATAATTTTGTATATATTTTATATCAGTTAGTAAATCATTTTATTAAGTGATTATTATGTTCCTAGTAGACTGTCAGATAATGGGACAATAAAAACTTTCTATTCTTTCAACAATCTCAATCTTTTGGGGGATACAAGATCATATAGATATATAGATAGACAGACAGATAGATGTGAGTAAAATATCTTTTCCCCTTTCCATAGCAGATTAGAAGACAATGTAGGGAAGAGGAATTGAAGCAGTTAAATTAAGAAAAGTTTTCATATATAATGCAGTGCTTGAGATGCCTAGAACAAAATATTCTGAGGTAGAGGTAAAGAGGACGATTATTCAAAGCATGGGGTTTTTTTGTAAGTGCAAAGGCAAGAGATGGGAAATGGAACATCATATGGCAGGGGCAGACCTATTCCTTGGGTAATTTGCCAAGATCTTAGAGTAGAGAAAGGGGAATCTTATGAAAATGAATAGTACGTTGGAAACATTATTGTGAAAGATTTTAACAGCCAAATAATTTAGTTTAAACAAACATTGGAATGTCTTCTTGTGTGTGTATGTGTATGCATGTATATATGTGTGTGTATGCATGTATATATGTGTAGTGTGTGTGTGTATATATATATATATATATATATATATATATATATATATATGTATATATTGGGTTTAGAGTCAGGAAGAGCTGAACTCCGATCTGGCCTCAGACATTGACTAGCTGTGTCACCCTAGGCAAGTCATAACTCTGTTGTCTCATTTGTAACATAAGTCAAAGAAGGAAATAGCAAACTATTCCAGTATCTTTACCAAGAAAACCATAAATGTGGTCATGAAGAATCATGCATGAGTGACAAATGACTGAACAATGGCAAATATGCACATATATTCTTTCCACCAATAGAATATAAGCTCCTGGAAAGCAGGCATATTTTGTTTTTGTCCAATATCTATTTGGTCACTTCTATGCTTATGCTAAATGCATTAATTTTGCCTTTTCTGAAACTTATTAGTTTTTATGTTTCATAATCAATTCTCTTTGGTAATTGCCTCTCTCTTATTTGGTTAATAATATATCTCCTAGAGCAATTTGGAACTATGTCCAAAGGGGTATAAGATTTTGCATACCCTTTCACCCAATAATACCACTACTAAGTCTGTATCCTAAAGAAATTTTTTTAAAAAGAAAAAAGTCTTTTATGTACAAAAATATTTATAGCAGCTCTTTTTGCAGCCGCAAAATATTAGAAATTGAGGATTATTTATCAATTGGTTAGTGGGTGATCAAGGTGTTGTAAATGAATATGATGGAATATTATTCTGCTATAAGAAATGCCAAACAAAATGCTTTCAGAAAGACCTGGGAGAAGATTCATAAGACTTGATTCAAAGTAAACAAAGTAGAGCCAGGAGAGCATATATGATTATTAACTGTGAATGACTTTAGCTATTCTGAACAACACAATGATACAAGATAAAGGATTTATGATGAAAAATGCTATCCACTCCAGAGAAATAAGTGATGGAACCTGAATGCAGATCAAAGCATATTTTTAAAAAAATTTTATTCTTCTCTTTGTTGTTGCTTTTTTGGTCTATATTCTTTTATGACATATTGAATATGCAAATAGGTTTGGATGACTGCATTATGTATAATCAATATCAAAGTATTTGCCTTCTCAAGGATGTGGGTTGAGTGGGAGGAAGGAAAGAATTTGGAACTCAAAATTGTAAAAAAAAAAAAAAAAGAATTTTTTATAGAAGTCCTTTTGCAAATAATTGGGAAAAATAAAAACATCTTAAGAAAAATAAATATTTAAGAAAAAATATATCTCCTACTCATATCTATGAGAGATATGTGATCCGAAATGATTTTCTTTCTACTCTACGTGATACATATTATTAACTCTGTAATACAGAGAGAGCATGAGGACTGGAGATATAATTCACTGTTTGGGTACTTTTGAACTAAGGAAAAAAAATGCTAGACAACCATACCAACCTAACTGAAATTTCACAGATACCTGAAAGTTTTATCTGACCTTTTTTCAACAACTTATTTATTTTTAAAAACTCATGTTCTTTTAATTTATCTGTTCTAGGAAAATGAAATTTGACTCCCCGTTTAATTTCTCTAGTATCTTTGGAATTGAAGTGATAGTCACCACAATTTTGGTTCTTTTTCTCTGCTTTCTCTTTGCAAAAGTCATCTAGGATCACTAATAAGTCCATCCTCTTATACAGACTAAATTAGCATGAAACATGATTGATTTAATTTTACAAATACTTTGTCAAAAAACTCCCACTTAAAAATTGATATATTAGTTAGAGTACATGCTAGTACAGAGAAAGGTGAGATAGAAAAGTGCTAATTTAATTATGCTAATGATGCTCTGGTAAATGTGAAAACAGATGGCTAAACCATCAAACAATGTATGACATTTTTTTAATCAGATATTTTTGAATAAATATTTGTGCTCCAAAGCAGTAAGTTACCAGCTCTGCTGGAAAAAAGACGGTTCTTAGATCATACTTTTCCCAGGTGTGCTGTATATGGTTAGTAAAAGCTTCCCAGGGTACCTTCCTAATGATCATTGTCCCAATCTGCTCTCCTTTCTAAGAAGGAATTCACTACCAGGCTAGTATAGTAGAATGGCTCCTCTTGAAGCAAAGCTGTCAATTATATGGCAGTCTGCCAAGTTATATGTGATAGTTTTGTGATATGTCTAATAGACTAAGGCGTAATAATAGATGTTATTACACAAAAGACCCAAAGCCGTTTCTAAACTGTGGTCCCTTGGGAAAGAACCAAATAATTGATCTTATACTTAAGCCACTATCTCCCATGCAACTCATCTCTGCTGTCTGAATGGATTTTTATACCGGAAAAGTCATGTAAAATAACAATTTTTTGCACACTTTGGATCAGGGCTCATCCTATACAACAATGAAATAGTCACCAAGACCTTATTAAGTGTTTACTATGAGGCAAGGTTTAACTGCAAGTAGAGTATTTGTTGGGGAGTAAAATGTTAGAAAACTAGAGAGAGACAGGAAGGGGTCAGCTTATGAAGGGCTTTAACTGTCAAACAAAAAAAAAATTTCTACTAGATCTTGGAACTAATAAAGAAGTGGGTGACCCATTATACCTTCTTTTCTCTCCCTTCCATCTAGACTCAGTGACTTACTGCTAAATCTTCTAAGTTCCTATCAAAATCTCTTCTTTCTTCTTTCAATGAGGAAGTCAACTAATAACCAAGTATTTATTAAACATTTCCTAAGTAATAGGGACTGTACTAGGCTCTAGGGGATAACATACAATTAAAACAACCCCAAATCACAAGGAGGTTCATTGGTTACGAAGGGGGAAAAAAGAGACTTAGAATAGCATATCTCTGCCAGAGACATTTGTATTTGAGTATCTATTAAGCTCTAGGACAAAGGATTGAAACATAGATAGTAAAATTTTAGACATTAGTTTAATTAGCAGAATATTGAAAACTATCCTTCTTGCAAAGTTTGCTAAGTATGATAAGAATTTTTTTAAAAGCTATACTGGGGACAAGAAAAACAAGAGAAAGTATAGGGATGTATTTTGTATAATTTTTGGTGAATAAATATCCTCCTTAGAATTAAAAACCCTTGAATTTGTGTTCCACCTCTGTCACTTATTAGCTATGTATCTTTGGCTAAGTAAATCATTTAACCTCTCTCAGCCTCAGTTTTCTTATCAATAAAACAGGTGTAATAATACCTCCCAAGATTATTGTAAACTTAAATAAAATAGTGTGTTTCATTAATTGTTGTTGTGGTGTTATGACAGGAATAGGAAGGGGCTGGATTTGTTGTTTCATTAAAAGAGGAATTCCTTATATCAGGAAATACTTTGAAAAAATGCACGACAGTATCTCCTTTGCATCTCAGAGTCTTAGCGTTTTATAGCAATGATAGGTTAAGGGACTTGGTCAAAACCAATATGTCAGAGAAGAATTTCAACCTGGGTCTGCCTGGTTTCATAGCCACATTTTTATAAATGAATCAGTGCCTTATTAAAACACACACATACAATAAATTACTCAAGTATCATTTTGTTTCTCTTTGATCTATCAAGGTGAAACATCTTCAGATTGAAAGGATAGAACAAAACAGCTAACAGGATGAAATCCAACATGAACAATGACATACTAAGAGGCTCTTTGATAATTTCACAACAGGTCTGGATTAAATCTATCCCACAGTACCGAAAGAAACTGATGATTTAATTGTTGAACCTCTATTGCTGATCTTTGAGGAATGATATAGAAAAAGAAAGGTGTCTCATGTAGGAAAAGTTATTTGACTGCATACAGGTAAGGTTGATGACAATTTCCAATAAAATTTTTAAACGGATTGTTAAAGAAGCGGATTAGCAACACTTAGTAATTAAAGTAGTGATAGACAGGGACCAGCATGGGTTCATTAAAAATAGTCATGCCAGAAAATTTGCACTTCCGTTTTTTGAAACAGTCCCTAGATTGTATTGGAGACATCTCTCTCTAAAATCTCATGGACAAGATAGAAAGATGTGAACTGGACAGTGGTTCAATCAGGTAGTTTCAGAAGTGGATAAACAATTATTTCCAATGAGTGGCATATAAGAGACCAAAGCCAGTTGTGAAGGAGATCTCTGGGAGAGTGTTTTGCATCTAGCAAACACTTAATAAATGTTTGTTAAATTGAATTGAACTGAGAGCTTGCCCTGGGGCGCTATCCTTGACCCTCTTCTTTTTATCATGTATATCAATTCTTTGTATGAAAGCAGAGTTGGCATGAATATGAAATCTGAATATTGTCCTTGACTGGGAATGATGGCTAATATACTACAGGAGGAAACAAGAGTTCAGAAGCATCTTTGCAGTCTTAAACAATGGCATGAATAAAAAAATGCAACTTAATATTAATAGGGCTAATGGGACTCAGCTTCTAAGAGTCAACTATGCCACTCAAGAATAGGGGAGATCTAGTTAGAAGTTCATTTTTAAAAGATCTGGCAGTTTTAGTGTACTACACACTTTAAAAAAGGTGATAAATTTTAAGATGTGGCAGTCAAAACAATCTAACTGGATTCATTAAGGATAATGTTCAGAAAGAGGTCCGTGATAATCAGACTGTACTCTTCTTTGGTCAGACAACATTTGGAATTTATATTCAGTTTTGCTCCCAGTTTAACAAGATGGAACTCCTTCAGAGAAATAAAACTAAAACGATGAGGGCACATAAAACCATACGTTTTCTTAATCAATTGGTTCAGCCTGGAATAGAGGCGACTTAAGAAATCTATCACTGATGTGTTTGAATATTTAAAGGAAAGTCAGATGGAATTTTCCTGATTCAGAGAAAATAACCAGGATTGATTCCTACAAACTACAGAGAGGTAGATTTTGTTCCTACTTCATGAAGGGACAAATTTCCTTATAACTAAAACTGAGCCCAAGTGGAATGGGCTGCCTCAGGAAGGAATGAGCCTTCTTTCTTTAAAGTTCTTCCATTAAACAAGAGACAGACAATTCTTAGAAATACTCGAGAAAGAAATAACAAACCACTCTAGTGTCTTTGCCAAGAAAACCTCATGGACAATACAGTTCATGGGATCATCTAGAGTGGTCCATGACTAAAAGACTGAACAAGAATAGAAGGAAGAAGATGAAATAGATGATTTCTCTGGGTACTTTCAATGAGGAGACTCTATGACTCCTAATCACCAATATGGTGGATTTATTTTAGTATCCTCTTTAATTGAATAAGCATATGTAAATGAACGCATACATTTCCTGCTTTGGGAAATTGTCTTCAAAGATCTCTAAGCAAAGTGACTTTTAGGTGGATAGAAAATTTCAGGGCACAGTCAGAAATAAGATAAGTTACACAAACCCTGAGTATTATTTCATTTTTGAAAACTCATTGGGGCATAAAGAACTCTGAAACGTCTTTTATATTACTTGTAGTATCTAGCACTGTGCTGGGCCATGAGTGATGAGCAAAAAGTTGATAAATTAAATTTAATCCTCTCTACAAGAGATGATGGATCTCTGAACACCAACAACAAAAAAGATGTCTTGACTAAGGAGAAACAAAGAAATTGAAGGCAAGGGAACATCAAAGAACAAGTCAATTACACAGCAATGAAGGCACCAAGAACAACAAGTAACCACAAGAACAAAGGCTTCTTCAACCTCAAAGACTCGATAATCTTATATAATTATGTGTTACTATATTACTTTTATTTACAAAATACTGAACACAGAAAAGACATTTTAGATATTCATGAAAGACTCAGTTGGAGTGCTGCCTGACCTGTGAAACTGATATCATTGAACCAGTACCTGTTATGCAAAGCCTGTAAAATAAATAGAGGAGAAGAGAGTTCAAATATCTGGAAAGGGAAAGCTAGAGAACACCCAGTTTTATATTTTTGTGGTTTAGTGTTGATTGTTGTTGCTTCTAGCAGAAAAGACCTTCATGTTTTAATTAAAAGTGTATCTTAGGTGAAATTCTAATGGTATTCAACATAATCAATAAATAATCCTCTATTCCATGGGGCAGACCCAATTTTAGCAGCTCCTAAAAAGCAATGTCAAAGGAAATAAAATAATCAATCATGTTTTCAGGTTTATGTATGTATAAGTGTATATATGACACAAAGACATGTAGATATATATAGATAGATAGATAGATAGATAGATAGATAGATAGATAGATAGATTTTGCTAATTGTATTAAAATGTAATTGATTACCTTTGTAAACTTAAGTATTTTATACATTTAAAACCTTTATTTTGAGGAGGATTCCAATAAGCTTTCCCATATTGTCAAAGTGGCCCAGGACACACAAGGTTAAGTGCTCTTGCCCTAGGTCCTAGTGGGAAAGCCACACCTTATTATAGAAGGAATGAACAAATACTTCTTATTGGGAGAGAAATCTGGATAAAATGACTTTTCACTAATGATCTCTAGATTTGAAATGTATAGCAAAGGAGGCAAAGGAATGTTAGTGAAATAAAGTATTTGTGCCAAGGTCTCTTCTTCTTTAATATAACAAATACCCAAACTACTCACCTAAAGGATTTGAAACTCGTCAGACTTGGAAAGATGGCTGAATTTTTTTAAAAATTGATTTAAGCTGCTACTTTTTCTTGGTTAAATCACTTTGTCCCCCACCCCACCCCACCCCACCCCCTACCTCAAATTTCTCTAAGATGTTTTTTAAAAAAAATCTATGAATTCCTGAATTGCAATATTTTTCATTTAAATTCATTTCAATAATAATAATTTATTAAATATGTATTTTCTTCTGTTAGTACTGATATTAGCACTGAATTAGGTGCTGTGGAGCACAGAAAGGAGCTTTATGGCACAGTCCTACTTCTGAAGAAATCTGCAATATAGTTTTGAGAATTTGCAGTCTACTGAAGGATGTATAATAAATACTAGCAATATAAATAATTATAGTTGTATAGTTGAATAAATACTGTAAAAATATTTTGTTAATAGCATGTGCCCCCAGAAGATTAGACCAATATAACCCATTTTAGTTTATTTAAAAAATAGGATAGCTTGGATTCTAAGGGGGTAAAGGGTGGGGGGAGCTTAATTTCATGGTTGAAATTTCATGAGCATTTGTAGTTTCTATAAAATCCTCCAAGTCATGCAAAACAGTTCCTCCCCATTCTAAATTCTTTTCTTTAGACTTCAATGAAATGACACAGAATGACGAATGAGGGATGAATGTGTCTCACATAATTCAGTTTTCTTAAAAGCTAACATTAATACTCCAGTTGCATTAAATATTGAGTTTTTTTCTGGTACAGATATTTGATAACTATCATGTATGCATTTATGTTATAAAATTCACACTATAAAAAATGGAGTAAGTACGATGAACTGGAAGCATTATCTCTTCTCCAGTCCTCTTACTACCCCAGGAATAGCCTGACCTTGGCATGCCCAGCTTCCCTGAAGTCTTAAAAATTATACAATGTGAATTGTGGCATTTAATTTATTTCACTTTATACTTTAAAATGCAACCACTGATTTAACAAAAAGCCTCTGGGCAATATACAAAAGTGAATTTCATAAACGGCAAGTTGAAAATGACAAAGCTATAATAACAAATGTCAGGCTGACAGTTATCCTTCCCAAACAATGATTTACCTGCTAAGGCAAAATACCCCAAATTTCACTGCCTATTTTCTCAAGGGAACAGACCTGAGAGATCAATTAGTCCATGCCCCAGATCCCCCGTCCTTTTTCAGGAAACTGAGGCTTGACATAATTAAGAGCTAAAAGAATAACCAGAAATGCAAATGGTCTTTAGATGAACTCTTCTAATATGGCAGAGAATGAATGATAATGGACAAGTGGAACATGGGAAAGAGTCAGGGAGCATACATTCACCAGGAAAGCATTATATATATTTGTGGTCCATGGTATCTAGGGATTGTGTGTGTGTGTGTGTGTGTGTGTGTGTGTGTGTGTGTGTCTGTGTGTGTGTGTATGTGTGTGTAGCTGAATCAGCATGGCAGTTTAGACAGGAAGCTAACCTTGGAGTAAGGAAGACCTGAATTAAATCCCTTCTGTGACATTACTATTCCTCAGTGTCCAGCCAACTCTCTTAATTCTATAAGTCTCAGGGCATTCATCTGTATGCACTAGATGGTGCAGTGAATAGAGGCCAGGATTCTGATACTTCTAAATCCTTGGTTAGGAAGACTCAGCTTCATAAGTTCAAATCCAGCCTCAGACATTTACTGTGTGACCCTGAGCAAGTCACTTAACCCTTCCTCAGTTTTCTCATTCATAAAATGAGTTGGAGAAGGAAATAGCTAACTCCTCCAGTATCTTTGCCAAGAAAATCTACATGAGGTCATGAAAAGTCAGACATGACTGAACAACAATTACTAAAGTGAGTTCCTTGGACCAGTGAAAAATAGAGATGCCAGTAGAGATATATGGATTTGTGAGGTAATCTTTTATTCTTATGTTTTTCCTTAAAATAAGAGATAGCAACAAGGCAAATGATGTCTTGTTTTTGTTTCATAGGTATCATGTGGTGAGGTATGTTGTGTTTAAAGTTATATTTCAGATTGCTTCAAGCTCCTGAAAAGGAAATTAAATTTAGGAAAGGGAGATTTGACAGGTTCATCATAACTGCAAGCATGCTTAAGCTGCCATATTTGAGGATTCTTTTTTGTGAAATATCCACTGGAGAAGTCTGATAGAGACAAGAATGGGGCACAAGAAGCAGATAGTATGAAAGTGCCAGAAAAGGGATGGCAGGACTTGAGTGATAAAACAACTAGGGCAACTACATGGGAGGAGGATTTGGAAAAGAGTAGTTTATAAAACAATAGGAGAAGAGAGAGGACTGAGGGAACTGAGTGTGAATCACAACATATTTTTTTTCACTTATTTGTTGTTGTTAGCCTGCATTTTATTTTCTTTCTTCCCCCCTTTTTGATCTGATTTTTTTGTGCAGTATGATAATTGTGGAAATATATAGAAGAATTGCACATGTTTAACACATATTGGATGCCTTGCTATCTAGGGGAAAGGAAGAGAGAAAAAAAATTGGAATACAGAGCTTTGCAAGGGTGAATGTTGAAAACTATGCATATGTTTTGAAAATAAAAAGCTTTCATTAAAAAAAAAAATAGGAGACATGGCACCAGATGAGGGTGGGACTGGACAAGGGCTTGAAAATGCAATTAACAGAAGTAAATTTCAACTCTTTTTACTTGAAATCAGCCCTACATCATATGGACTCACTACTGTGTATGATTTTCTAAATAATTGCCAGCTATACAGGAATTTTTTGTCAGTTCTTAATCATCTAATCAATATCTATTTCAAAAAAGTATAGTCATTTTCAAATGCATTCTCCTTTCTTAATCACCTAAATAAAATCATCCTTTTTCATTTTCACTAAGAAATAACAATTTTCATCTTGACTTATTTATTAGCATTCTTTCTTTTGAGATTAAAAAATAATAAACTTTATTGGAATGTGATGAATTTATGGGAAAAAAGGAAAAATCAGTAACCTTTTACCTTTATTAATATGTCAAAGGTAACAGCTTCTGCATTTCATCATGGTTTGACTGAAATCACTTAAGTTGTGTATCTACTTAATTTCAATGGAAGTGGGTGAAAATATGACCTTTCAGATTCTGGCATGCACCTCAATCAATCAACTTTATCATACACTGCATATAATCCATCTATGTGCATAATGAACTTGAAGGAAATCCAAAACAACAGTGCAGAAAGTGGTGTTTTAATTACTACATTTTCATTTCATGGCCTAAAAATCAAAATGTTTATTTGCAATGTAATTTTTAAAAGAAAAAAAAGAAATTAAAGAAAAAAAAAAACTAATGTTAGACAAAATGAAATCTAACATTGTAAGAGGCAATGAAGTTATTACTTTTTTATTATGTTAATAATGATGCTCATAAGATTTATTTCTAGCTGATGGAGGCTTAGAGATCATCTCTAAATCTTTCCTTTTACCAATGATAAAACTGAATACCAAAAAAGTTGTGATTTACCCAAAGGTGCATAATAGGTAAATTCTAGGATTAGCATTCAAATTCAGGTCCTTTAATGAGAGATGGAGAAACATCCTTGTTCCATTTATTGACTTAGCTACTAACTAATACTATATTATATTTTATTTTATTTATTTTGTTAAACATTTCCCAAATTATATTTTATTCTGGTTTGGCCATACTTGGGTGTCTTCTCTTGTGGCCTGAGAGATTTGGATATCTTTGCTAGGCCAAATCCTGTGCCAAGCAGATAAACAATGTGACAACATAAACAAAATGTGATAACATGGAAAGTCTCAAATAATGCTACTTTTCTGATGAAGCCAGTTTTCATTGAACTTGTTATAAATTGTTCCCTTTACAATGCTATATTTTAAAATTTAAATATATTAGGCTTAAAATAAAACACAAGACAGTCATATTTTTAAGCAGCCTTCTCTCTCTCTCTCTCTCTCTCTCTCTCTCTCTCTCTCTCTCTCTCTCTCTCTCTCTCTCTCTCTCTGGTGGGGTGTCAAGATATGGTGGCTTCTTTTGAACTCTAAAACTTCTATTTGATTTGCTTTCCCAGGATGAATTTTCAGAAGTTTATTTCCCTCCTTTAAGTATAGCAAAAGTTTTTCCTGTCAACAGATTCAGGAACCAACACATTTTGTGATAATAGTCCACTTTTTCCATTATCTTTTTAAAGATAACTGAGTTAAGTTATCATTGTATTTCAACTTTTTCAAGTTTTTAAACACTTTAGAATGAATTATTTAGCTTACCTCAAAAAGAGAAGATCTTCCCAGATAAAGCTAGGAGGTACAGCAGATAAGGCACTGGGCCTGGGTTCAAATATACCTGAGTTCTCAGCTATATGACTGAGTCACTTAACTTCTGTTTATCTGAGTTTCCTCCCCTATACAATGGGAATAGCAGCAGCTTTCCAAGATTGTTGTCAAGAATCAATGAGATATTTATAAAGCCCTTAGCACAGTGTTGCCACATAGGAGACATTAAATAGATATTTGTTTCCTTTTATTTTTGCTTCCTTTCTCTTCCTTCCTATCTTCCTTCTTTCTTCTTTCCTTTTTTCTTCTTTCCTTCCTCCCTCCCTTGCTTCCTTCCTTTTTCCTTTCTTCCCTTCTTCCTTTCTTCCTCAGAGGTACTGGAGATATTCTCAGAAAACAAACAAACAAAAAGATATGATGCCAAGTTTATTATCAGGATTATAGTGGAAGCATGGAATAGCTGCTGAAGTACTGAAATAAGAATCAGGAAACCTAAGTTTAACTACCAATTTATGTACTAACTAAATCTCTTAAAGTCTCCATATTTCTCATCTATAAATGGGGATAATGATAATAGTACCACCTATCTTACAGGTAGATGCTGAATAAGTCTCCAACAATATGGGTGTGAACAGTTTCAAAAATCAAAGATAGATTAAGGAGAAGGATGGACTGAGAAATGGCCATTTATTGGATTTGTCAACTAGAAAGTTCATTTACTTTTAAATAACTTATCACTGAAACAAAAAAATTATGGCTGCAAGAGTACAACTCCCTCATTTTTAAGATAAAAAAAATAACAGGTTAAGGAATTGAAAAGAAGAATTTTGGTAGAAAAGAGGACTGAGACTAGATTGTGAGAGGTTAGAAAGTATCAGAATAGTAGTTGTTATTGTTGAGTCATGTCTGACTCTTCATGAACCATTTAGGGTTTTCTTGGCAAATACTCTGGACTTGATGAGGAAACCCCAAAACTCTTAAAACCTCCTTGGACTCTTGCCTCAGGCACTCTGCCCCACCACAAGCACAAACAGTTTCCTCCTTATCTAAAAACCCATTGAATTCTATTCAAATTCTAACCCTGGCTGAAGCTAAAGCAGGAAGCCAACCTGGGTCTCCACCCACAGGCCCCTTCAGATGGTCCAAAGCCTCCCTTTTAAAAGGGCAAAACTGGAGTCCACTTTTTGCAGAGATCCCAAACATGGCATCCTTATGCCGGTCATGTCAAAGGTTTCTGCCCACTGGACCTGTGGTTCCAGTGCCTTTTTAATCTCTACCCTCAACTTTACTAACTAAACTTTGCTTCCAAACCCACAATAAACCTCTTTTATCAATCTAGTTTTTCACGTCTATAAATTCCTTTACAGAGGACTCTTGCATGGATACTAGACCTCATTTAATTCTATCTTTGTGCCAAATCCAAAGGGGTTGCAGGGGAGCTCTATTTGACTCCCTGTACCCCGAACCTGCCACTAAACCTCAATTAAACCTAATCTCATTTAGATAATTTAGATACTCCTTATCTAGTTCTCATCAGACTGACTTTCCAAATCACTTTACTGATGAGAAAGTTGAGACAAACATTTAAGTGACTTGCTCAGTGTCACACAGCTAGTAAGTATCTGAGACTAGATCTGAAGTCATGAAAATTAATCCTCCTAATTCCAAGTCCTCTATTGACTATCCCATCTCGTTATCCCATTAAAATACTAAAGACAAAGAATTTAAATCTACTTTTTGAAAAAAATTGGTAAAGTAAAGAAGAAATGCCAAAATATTGTTTTTAGGACAGTAGATGTGAGCTCATGTGTCTAGGCAAAGATAATACCAATAATAACTATACATGTTGTAAAGGGTGCAGAAGGAAAGGCCAGTCTTAAGAAGAAGAAATGGTAACTCTTACTTTATAATGTAAGACAAAAGTTTAAACAACTGGAAAAAAATAGGAGATACATCAAAATCCCAGCAATTTTGTTTCTCTAAAGAGACATTGTCAACAACAGCTAATATAGATATCACTTGACATCAAGAGCTATAAAGAAGGCTCTGCCTATTGTCTAGGAGAGTATTGATCAGGAGGAGGCATATTGTGTCTGTCCATCTGTTTTTTGCCTTCCAAATACATCATTCTCCAATTCCTGATTGGAGAAATTAAGACTAAATCAAGGAAGTTATTCTGTTGGAATAGGACTTAAATTAATACCCCATAGGTAAAAGTGAAAAAATTTTTACCGCCAGGATTTCTACTAACTGTCGGGAAATGATACAACTAAAGATTTAAACTCACTAGGGTTTCTCTAAAGATAGATTATTCACTTTAATTTAATTTAATTCATAGGATCATTGATTTAGGGGTAGAAAGGCCATGAGAAGCAACATGATATATGTGTCAAAAGCAATGGACTCAGGTTTTATTACCAGTTCTTACACCAACAACACAGCTCTAGGTGAGCTATTTAATTTTCTACACCTCAGTTTCTTTATCTGTAAAACAGGGACACTAATGTTTTACTGTTTAGCATAGAGAAATGCAGTAAGAAGAAGTACTTTATAAAATTTACATTTCTTAGGTCAGCTAGATAATACACTGGCTTGAGCATGGGTGGTGGAGTTAGGAGGATTTGAGTTCAAATGCAGGCTCAGATAATTAACAGCAGCTTGTAAAGTCACTTAACCCCAACTGCCTCACCCCCACCAATACATAATAACAAATAATTCATATCAAATTGCTCCAAACAACATCAATATTTGTTCTTGTTTCGGTCATGTCCAACTCTCTGTGACCCCATTTAGGATTTTTCTGTCAAAACACTGGAGTGTTTCTGCCATTTCAATTCCTTATGTGGTAGAGAAGGAAAAACATAGAGAGACAAAAGGATAAATAGAAGAGTTTAGATGGTACTAGATCACTGCTGACAAGGAATACCAAATGAGGAAATCCCTCTACCAATATAGATTTATACCTTTTCTGCATCTTATAGTCTTAGAGAATTACCTGAAGGCATTAAGAGATTAAATGGTTTCTCTAAAATTACAAACCAATATGTGTCAGATATAGGGTTTGAATCCAACAAAGAAGCCTAAATAGAAGTGTTTAATTGAAAGTAAGTGTCAAAGCATACAGTAGTAAAGATAAATACTATGGTAAAGTTAGGAGGGGGAGAAAATAGTGTTGAATGGAAGGGGGAAAGCTTCATCAAAGGGTTAGGATTTGAGATGCACCTTGAAGATTGGTCAATTCCCATTCATTTTTAAGTATAAAAATAAGTGTTGATAACAGAAAGAAAGTCCAAAACATGGTTCCTACCCTCAAGGAACTTACATTTAATGAGGAAAAACAAAATACAAATGTATATAGATACATTTATGGTATTCTTAGCCAGCAGTGTGTGTATGAGTTTGTATGAATTTGTGTGAGTGTGTGGGTGTGTATTTGTGGGAGAGGGAGATGAATCACCTCTTTCAGAAGGTGAAGTTTGAGCTGTCCTAAAAGAGGTTAGGTAAGTTATGTGGGAGAAGTGAAGAAGGAGAGCATGATTGGCATGAGTGACAGCCAGTAAAAAGGCCCAAAGTTGAGAGATGGAGGATTTTGTAGGAAGAATAATAATGAATAGCCCAATGTCACTAGGTTGTGGACAATATAGAAAAGAACAAAATATAAGAAAACTGAAGGGGTAAGAAGTGGCCAGCTTGCAAGAACACTTCAGATGGAAGAATATTTGATATTTAATCCCAGAAGTAATTTTAAAAAGCAATAACTGAGTTTATTGAGTAGGAATGGTTACACTTGTGATTTAGGAAGATAAAAGAAGTGGAGGGAAAAGGGATTTGGTGCAAGAAAACCAATCAGAAAGCTATTGCAATACAGAAAATCTGGGGCACTCAGGACCTGCACTAGGGTTATGTAGAGAGAATGTAATATCAACCAGAAATATGAACACAAAAAGTAAGACTTGTCAATGGCCAAGTGTAGGGCTGAAGATGACTCTGAGGCCATAAGCCTGAGGGATCTGGAACATGGATCCTCTTGATAGTAACAGCAAAGTTAGGGAAAGGAGAGGGTTGTTTTTTGTTTTCTGTTTGTTTTTTTGAGGGGGGAGGGTGAATAATCAGATTTTAAAATCTATAGATAAGAGAGGAAAGGTCATCTCAAATGGGAGGAACAGCATAGAGCCAGTGTGAAATATAATTAGAAAACTTGGCTAACTGAAGGAAGGGAAGTAAATTGGAGAATAATAAGAGTTAAATATGGAAATGTAATAAGCTGTTTTTGAGATTGCCCTTAAGGAAGTCTAACAACTATATGTTCTCTAGCTAGAACTATCTTCTAATCCATGCAAAGTTTTTATTTAGTATGTCAATTTTTAAAAAAAGCATTATTTGACTTGAAAAGAATGTTATTAATATGTTTTAACACTTTCCATGTAAAATCACGTTAAATGTAACTTCAGTCTAGACAATCATGTCATTATTAATATGTACATATACATTATTTTTAGATGATTATTTTAATATTTGCATACAAGTGGACTTTATTCTGAATGGTAGGCAAGCCCTATTGTTAATAAAGTATTTATTTACTCCAGACTGCCAATAACAAGGGATGGAGCACATTTATTTACTCTGATTCACCAATTATGATATTCCTTTGTTTCAGCAAGGCACTGTGTGAGCACTGGGGTAAATAAGATATATTCTTGTCCTCAAGGAATGTTCAATTTCTTAAGACTAGGTATAAATAACAATGATAGAAATTTTAATGTTATATTCACATAGAAGAGAATGGTACAAAGAACTGAGAGAGAATAAAAAGAAGAGTTCACTTCCTGCTTTGGACATCAGAGAAGACTTCATGCTTAAGATGGAGCTTCAACAGGCAGAAATAAAGGTAGAAAATCATACAATCTAAACATAGCAGACAGTGGAGAGAGAGCAGAACAAGTGTGTGCAACAATGATTAGTCTACCATAGTATTAAGAAGGTGATTCTGGCCGCAGGGTAGAAAATATCCCTATTTTCTATGCATCAGACCCACACAATGAGTTCAGTTTTGAACATAGTCAAATAACATAAAGATAACCACATAGAAATAGAGGACTAGAGTAAGTTGATCACTTGGAGGTATCAAAAAAGTCACACTGATGCCATAATAAGGGTTTTGAGTCGTAGTACATTTGACAATTAAATTAGTCCCAGGTGGATATATCTAAGCAATGAGAAGGATTAAAGAAGCATCTTCATGAAGGCAGTGAAAGGATTTTCTAATAACTCCAGTATTTTCTACTTTGAAAGGGGCAGTTAGATCTCTGACAAACATATCTATTATAAGCATGAAACATACCACGTGAGTCAACAATTCTAGGACAAACTCTACTCAGAATTAAAAGAAGCTACTTTTAGGAAGGAAGGGAGATGGGAAAAAGTCAGTCCGTAATTTTTACTCCTAAACATGGCAGAATATAGTAAAAAGTACATTCCAATAAGCATTCATCTCCTCCATGATGAAGTAAATAGGCTAGTTCTTGAAAAAGATATTTATATGCTCTATAATGATATTTGGGGCAACACATTGGCCATTTGGAAAAGGATTACATTTCTAAGATTATTTATCTACCCATCTAATTCCCTCTGTCTTTCTGTGTCTCTCTGTCTGTTTGTCTGTCTCTGACTTTGTCTCTCTCTGTCTCTGTATTTATCTGTCTCTCTCCATGTCTCTGTTTGTCTCTATGTGTGTGTCTGTGTGTCTGTCTTTCTCTCATTGTTCATCTGTCCATCCAATATAACCCAGGTAACTTTTGCTAGATTGAGCTGTTGCATCATCACACTTTTGACTTATATTGTACTTGTGGATCTAGAAAATCCTGGATCCTTCTGAAATTCATTTCTGTCTAACCATTCACTTCTGATTTCATATGTGTGAAGTCTTTTCCCCCCAAATCAAGCGTAATAGTTTGTATTTACCCTTATTCAATTTCATTTTGTTGTAATTATCCCAGTTTTTGGTTGTCAAGATCATTTGAGATTCTGACTCTGTCATCTGTTTATATTTCTTATCCCTTCAAATTTTGTGTCACCAGCAAGTCTGATTAAGGTGGCATTTATACATTTACAGGAGTAATTTTTAAAATTACTATAAGTAATTTTAGTATAAAGCTAAGCACAGAATTCAGGATTAGACCACTGAAGTCCTGCTTCTAAGTGGTCATTTAACCAAGAACTACTTTTTTTTTTAGTTCAGTACTCAATTGGTCCCAAATATACATTTCTGTATATTTTCTACAAGAATGGCATGAGAACTCTTGTCAAATAGTTTGCTCAAATCTAGTTAATTTATCTCTATACCACATCTTTGATTTCCCATCTTATTAACACTCTTATTAAAGAAAATAAGGTTATTCTTGAATGATTTCTTCTTGAGAGAGCCATGGTGGTTCTTTGTGATATTTGCTTCCTTTTCTATATCTTAATAACCATCTCTTTAATGATGTATTATATACATGAACTGATGCATAGTGAAATGAATAGAACCAGAAGAACAATGTACATAGTAAGCAATATTTTATGATAATCAACTGTGAATGGATGACATAGCTATTCTCATACAATGATCCAAAACAGCTTATGAAAATATTATCCACCTTCAGAAAAACAACCAATGTCATATAAATGCAGGTGGAAGCATACTTTTTTTTAAAAAAAAACATTCTTTATTATCCTTGATTTTTTGGTCTGGTTTTATTTTGCAACATGACTAATATGAAAATACTTTATACGATTACACATGTATAATTTATATATAATTGCCTGCTTTTTCAAGGAAAGGGGGAGAAAAGGAATGAAAGTAGAGAATTACCTTTAAAATCTAATGTTAACAATGTTTTCATGTAATTTTAAAATTAAATTAAAATAATGCATTATAGAAATTTTTCTCAAGAAAGCCTAGTTGACTGGCTTATAATCAACTAGTATAATGCCTATAGATACCAATCTCTTCCTTTGAAAAAAGAAGAACATTTTCCTTTTTCTACCCATGATACATTTCCTATTCTCTACAATTTTTCAAATCTCATTGTGACTTGTTCAGCAATCACAGCTACCATTTCTCTCAACAGGGAACAAGTGAGGACTGAGGAATTAGAGATAGAAAAGTACCAAAAATCTGGTGATAAAAGGAAAGAGAGTGATAGCCTCATAACTTCAATGTAACAGGGACAGGGAAGAGGAAATATTGGTTTTGTTTGTTTTACTGGGTGGAGGAAACTTGGGTATGTTTAGAGTAGACAGGCAGTTAGAGAGGAAGAGAGGAAAGATTTGCTAGTGTCAAAAGCTATGTAGCCAATCCTTTGGGATGAGTGGAGGAACAGCTCCATTCATAGCTGTCAGATTACATAGTAAGCATTGACACTTTGCCCCACCCCATTCTGATTTAGTTTATAAGTGATTTCTGTGAGGAAGTGCTACTTGCAATGAATTAACTATAAAACTGATTAATTTGGGTGGGGTATGTTCTGGATCCAGGAAGTAGGGGAACAATAATATCTGTTATTAATCAAATTTAGTCAACTAACAGTAATCCGAATTGACTACTTTCTGAGCTCCTTTAGGATTTTCGTTTGGGAAGTGCTTGTCCAGGAGAAGAAGGGATACCAGAGAGCAAGAGCATGGAAGTTGAGTTAGCTCGTTACACCAATGGGGTAGTAAATTGCCTAGCAAGGAATCTAATCAAAATCAGAGGGTGAAACCTTGAGAAGATGTTGAGAGGTAAATGAGAATGGAATCCAAGTCATCAAGGAGAAGGGTTAACCTTTACAAGAAGAGAAGCTGATACTTTTTCTGAGATAGGAAAGAAGGGCAAAAGTGAAAACTCTTTTTACAAGGTAGTCTCATTGGGCCCTATCAAAATAATTTTATGGAATTAAGGGTAAACTGAAATTGATCATACCTGAGATTAGAACTAAGAATTCAATTAATGGTCTTTCTAGTAATTCACCCTTTTGAGGAGCCAAATTAAACCCTTTTAGTATTCATAATTTATTAAAATCAATCAATAAATAATTATTAACAATCCAATCTAAATGAATGAAATTATTTATTCACCTGGGTTTCCTGCAGATTAGAAGCAACAAAAAAGGATTTTTTTTTCTTTCCCTGATTAATTACTCCTTTTCATTGCTCATTACATTTCTTTCCAAGGGCAAAATTGATCTCTTTGTTAAGGGAATCAAAATCATTGAAAAGTGCAATAGCAACAAATAAATTAGGATCTCTTTTGAAATAAGACTATATTTTGTTCACATATTTGAAAATAGAATCAAATAAAGATGTTTTTCCAAAAAGAATATTTAAATAAATGTTATTAATGATTAAAAATCTAACTAAGGAAAAAGTTTAAATATCATTTTAAGATACCTATCTAAATAATCAACTTGTTTAAGGTTCTAAGAAATGTACTTATACTGGTAGAACCATGTAACCAGGGATTGCATAGAGAATGTCAGAGCTTTCCTATCTACTTCTGACTGGATTTGGTGACTCAGCAGTTGAGTGCTTTGATTACTTCCAGATATATGGTAGCTCAAAGCTTAAAACAAACAAACAAATAAACAAACAAAAAAAAAACAACAAAAAAAAAACAATCCTAGAGCTTTAGTATAAAGCAATGGATCATGGATGGTCCTCTATCTGTCCCCTGAACCCCCACCTCCTACCACATAAGCATTGGTGGGGAAGGCCAAGGTTTCAGTTAAAAAGAGACATCTCCCAGCTTACTCTCTTCTTTTAAGTTTTGTGCTTTGATGATGGCATGTCCCTCTGTTCACTGGTGAACAAGCCGATCACTCAAGGGAGCTTTGAAAAAGGGAGTGACAAGTTAGAAGGAAAGCAGAACATGTACCTTTCACAGAAATAGGTGGGTTACATATTTTTTTAGTCAAACAAGAGATAGAGGTAATTACAAAAGATAAAAGAGAAAATTTTGATGGCATGAAATTGAAAAGCTTTTACAGAAATGCAATTAATATGTCTAGGATAATAAGGGAAATGGTCCAATGGGAAAAAAATAATCTTTGCACAAAATTTCTCAAATAAGGATTTTGTATCTAAGATAGACTGACAATATATCCACATATATACATATTTCAATATAATGATATTTAGGTAGATGATGGAAGGAATGGAAAGAAGAAAAAAGGAAGGAAAAAAGGAAAAAAATAAAGAAGGAAGAGAGGAAGGGAGACAGAGAATTAAGAAATATCTTTATATATATATATATATATATATATATATATATATATATATATATATATATATATATATACATATATATGAATTCCTCTCTTTTGGGGAAAAAGGCATATTTTAGCTATGTTTTCCATTGCATGTTTTTTTTCCCCATACATACAAACTAGAGAAGTATGGGTCCATGAAATCTTGAGGTTAAAGGAAACTTCCAATCCTAGTACCATGATGGAGGAAGGATAAGGGGAGTCACACAAATGTAGGATAAGTGGGTTAGAATCCAGTGAGGCTATCACTTTTCATATTCTGAATGTTATACTTCTTTAACATAATCTAATTGCCTATTATCTTTTAGAGGTTGCTATGTTTCACAATTGACTCATATTAAGGTGGCTGTGAATTTGGGAAATCTTTGAGCTGAATATTTCTAGCCTGGCTCAAAGGGTAATTACTAATTACATGTACCTTTTAGGCAGAAGCTTTGGGACATGCTAATTTAGTAAATTTGTTGATTCATGGGTTGCTAGTACTGGGAAGAACCTTAGGAGTCATTTAATACAACCCTGTTCATAAAGAAGATGAGAAAAAATGAACCCATGGGGTCTCAATGAATTCCCTAAACTATTAGTGATGGACCTGGGAAGTGAACCCAGGATCCATGGCTCTTGCTCCTTTTTTCCATGTAGAAGCAAAATCTGCAGTCCAGAAAAGGACATTTGTGAATCATAAGTTTGAAATCTCTTTCTCTTGTATCAACTAATTAATCAGTTCGTCAAGAAATACTTATGGAATTACTTTCATATGATCAGAATTATATTTGATGCTATGGTGGAAATTAGATGTGTGTATACACAATAGTGTATCAGGGAATTTTTTTTAATAATCACTTTTTATTTTCAAAATATATGCAAAAATAGTTTTCAACATTCATCCTTGCAAAACCTTGTGTTCCTAATTTTTATTCCTTCCTTCTCCCCAAACCCTTCCCCTAGACAGCAACTAATCCAATATATGTTGAACGTATGCAATTCTTCTGTATATATTTCCACAATTATCATGCAAATCAAAAAGGAAAAAAGTTGAGAAAAAAATAAAAAGCAAGCAAACAACAACAAAAAAGTTGAAAATACTATGTTGTGAACCACATTCTTCCCTCACAGTTCTCTTTCTGGATGTAGATGACTCCATCACAAATCTATTGGAATTGGTCTGTATCACCTCATTGTCAAAAAGAGCCATATCCATCAGAATTATCACATAATTTTGTTGTTACTGTGTACAATGTTGTCTTGGTTCTACTCACTATGCTTAGCATCAATTCATATAAGTCTCTCTGGCCTTGATTAGGCGATTTCTAATGGTTTTTATTTTAAATTGTTGAAAACTTAAAGAGCTGCATGATTGCCATCTTGTAGAAGAAAGAATTAACACTTCTCAGAGTGACTAATATGACAACAAAAGGAAAATGCCAAATATTAGAGGAAATGTGGGAAACCTAGAACCTAATTCACTGTTGGTGGAATTGTGCAATGATTCAACAATTCTGGAGAGCAATTTGAAACTATGCCCGTAGGGCATAGCAGCTATTCCAAAGACATCTAAAAAAAGGGAAAGGACTTATTTGGACAAAAATATTTATAGCAGCTATAGGTGACTAAGAATTGGAAATCAAAGGAATGCCTGTCTATTAATTGAGGAATGAACTATGGTATATGATTGTATGGAATATTATTGTGCTGTAAGAAATGACAAGCAGAATGATTTTAGAAAAACCTGGAGAGACTTTTATGAACTGATGCTGAATGAAGTGAACAGAACCAGGAAAACATTGTACACAGTAACATCAATATTATTTGATAAAGAACTCTCAATGACTTAGCTCTTTTCAATACAATGAGACTGAAAATATAATGATCCAAGATAATCCCAAAGAACTAATGATACATCTGCCTCCAAATAACCGATATTGACTGAATACAGACTGACATTTTTCACTTTCTTTCTTTCTTTTTTTTATTTGAGTCTTAATATACAAAATGACCAATATGGAAATGTTTTACATAATTATACACATATTACCTATATTTGATTGCTTACCATCTAAGGAATGGTAGGTGAGGCAAGGATAGAATTTGAAACTCAAAACTTTAAATAAAAATGTTAAAACTTTTTTTTTTTTAAAAAGAAGAAAGAATTTAGTAGGCAAATTATATGAACCTCAAATATTATCAGTTCTAAGGCTGTTTACTTAAATTCTCATTCTTCCTACAAATTTTTATGAAGAGTTTGGACTTTAGTCTTCCACACTCATAAATGTCCTGATTAGACATCTTTTGTGCTGGGTTCCTCAAAATATACATCATAAAGACTGTTTGTATCGTTGCTATGTCTACAACTTATTCATATATCTTAATATTTTGGCCCTAAACTCAATATGAATCAGAAACATAAAACTATGCTCTGGTAATATAGCTCATATACTTACATGAAATTTAATGAACTCTTTAAGAGCACAGCCCATATGCTCTACCTTGAAAAACTTACTCAGAAGAAAAAAGACGAAACAATAAAATGACCCTTCCTAGAGGCATCAAATATACAAAGGGCACTATTGGAAGCAAGGTTCATTATTTACTACCAATAATACTTTGAGTTGCTTCTTCTGTAGCAATGATTTATTTAGACTAATTTATCCACATCACTACCATGTTTGCAAGACAATAGAACACAATAAAGGTTCATCTATGGTCATGGAAATGAATGAAACCAATTGCCCCACACTAGAACCAAGATCATCCTTCAATTTCAGGATTATGGTGTCCATAAAATGGACCCTAAAGTTCATCTTACCTAAGTTTATTTTTCAGAGAGGTTAAATGCATCACTAAGGGCACAATTCTCTACGGCAGAGCAACGACTGGACAAGTGCCCAGGTTTCCCTATCCTGAATGCAAAGACAATATCAGTAGAAGTGCCTTCTGATTAACTAATTTAGCCAGACATAGTATTCATCCAGTCACAAAGTTAAATCAGGCATTAAGTAATTCCAAAACTGAGGCATTATCAAAGTTCCCAATTTTGAAAGACTACCAGGGTGAGATGAACAAATCTATGGCTGACCAAGAGCAAAGTCAAAAGTCACATTCATGTGAAGGCTCTGGCCTGCACCCAAATTCAAATATTCCTGGCCAATTTATTCTATGCACTTTTCCAGATGCTGAAAAAATAAAATAAAATCTTAATTTGATCATCATTTCCAATGGAAATTCTCTCTACTCTTCCCAGAAAAAAATCAAGGCACTGGTCAAATTGTACCCTACATAAAAAATTCAGTAAATACCTCTATTGGAGAAACCATTATTTTCAACTATATCAATAAACTGAATGAATATTCTTTAAACTCTGACTACAACTAGAACTAGTTTTAATAACAATTATAGTGATATTAGAGGCTGGAGCTCTAAGAGAGCTTATAGGTGAAGACTCTTGTTCTACTAAAACTGGGTTACATCTTAATGTTACCAAATTGTCTACAAGGGACCTCCTAGATAAGAAATGCTCTTTCCTGCAGAATTGTTTCCTTATCGAGTTGCTCAGACAGTTAAAAGCTTAAGTGACCTACCCATAGTTACAATCCAGTTTGTGTCAGGGGTAGAATTTGAACTCATGTCTTCCTAAGTTTTAAGATCACCTCTCTATCTACTACATCAGTCAAATTCAAATAGAAATGGAGGCAACTAATACAGATACAAGGATTCCTGAAGACCACATACTGTTTTAAAAATACAATGTTATCTAAGTTTGATTGTGTTTTCATTCATTTACTTATTTATTCAACAATTTATGCATTTATTTGTTTCCCAATACATTTTAATCTGGTTAGCAGCACTCTGGAGTGCTGCTGATGACATGCAATACTATATCATGCTACCTCTCACTTGATAATGCTTCCAGAATACTGGCCCAGTAAGAAAGATTGCTACCTGTCTTAATTATATTAGATTTCATCTACTTCAAATGAACCTTTATTTTAACTGGATGCTTTACTTCTTATTAATATTCAAGAAACATATGAATCATCTGCTCATCAAGATGAGTGGCTCTGCTCCAAAATTTAAGGAAAATAATTTGTTAATGGAACATCACATGAAGCTGATTTACTAATAGTTTTAAGCAGGGGTGTTTGCTAAATTCTAATTAAATTCTAAATTGCACGAACTTTTGGACAAAGTATACACTCCAAGCCAGTGTTCTCATACACATTTTCCTAAAACACTATCCCTAGTGGAGCCAGAAGATTATGTATAGTAGAGCTTGCTTGGGTCATAGATATACCTGTAAGTTAAAGAGTTCATATGTCTAAGCAAATTGGATATCCTCCATTAATAAACCAAGTCAACCAACTACAACTATACTCTGGGAATAACTTGTATTCTCATATGAAATGAAATTAACTCTTTTAAAGCATGAGACTCTGAACCTTGATGCCTTGAAAGACTTCATTCACCTCACATGGTTGAACAATTTGTTTCTAGATGGCAGATGAATCACTCTGGCCTGTCACAGGATTAGACACAATAGAAGTAGACATTACCCTCATGGGTTTACTACAAAAAGGAAAAAATTCAGAGGTGTGTATACCTATCAACTGATAAGAGCACTCCCTTAATTATGAGTTTGAGCTGCAGAATAAAGTAGTCACGTGGATTATAATGGATCCAAAGGTCTGTGGCCTGGAAGAAATTAGGCCAAACCTATTTTAAAAATCATACAAACCAGAGTAATAACAAATATTAAGAATGTAACCTACAGTATGGCACTATTAACACCAATTGATGCTCAGTGCTATCAAATAAAATAACATTATAATCATAGCAGAAAAAGTTATTATTTTGTGGGATTTTAAAACTCCAAGGAATTTGCTTTTTTAATATTAGAATAAAAGATTTCTGTGCATACATTCAGTAAAGGATAGATTTCTAGACTTAGAATAAGGGTTTAATTCCAGACTCAGACACAGACTATGTGATCCTGGGCAGGTCCCTTAACCTTTTATGTACTCATTCTCCTCACTTCTAAAATGAGAGGGGTGGATTTGATGCTCTCCTAAGGTTTAGAACTTTCAAGCTTTAGAACTCTGTTATTATGGTTTTTATAAAATAATCACTCAAGGGGGAAAAAGATAATGTATCCTTGATAAATGTCTTTTCTGAGAATACAGATAATATATAAATGAGTAAAATAACTAATTTGAGAGAAGTAAGAAGTAGATTTGTGCAAAGGACACAGCCTTGGAATATAGTTTGTTTTCTTTTCACCATTACATCTGGTGATACAGGCCTGAGGATGCAAGCAATGGGCAGACATTCCTGGCAAGCCATGCAGATATCAGCTCTGAGCAAGCACCATGCCTTGATTGTGTAAAGAGATGTTTCCTTTTACCTACATTTGACTTCACTCTACTAAGGGCACACTTGCCTAAACTCTACCGGTGCACTATTCTGCAAACACATAATAAGACTAATTTTGTTTTACTTATCTGAACCCTTAACTCATTTACAGCTGAACTGTAAAGACACTTGGAGAAAAATGAAGTTCTGTGTTGGAGAGAAAAAGAAGGAGGGGTGCTAAAAAGAGAATCACACTGAGTACTATTGATAAGCAAGATTGATTGCTTCAGATTTCTCTTTGTATTTACTGACAAAAGGCAGCAAGCTGTGGCATGCTAGGCTTGTTCCAGTTGAAAAATGAAAGTGAGTTGGTAGATTAACCATCTACAAAAAAGGCTTCCCAGAATACAGTATATCTTTTTATGGTCTAACGCTTCATAGTATTTTTGACTATATTCCATCTTTAGTGAATCATGCAGTCTTCACTTCCATTTTGCTAATTATGTCATAAGTGACCCTAAATTACTTATTGTAAGTGTTTAAGAACAAAAAAGAAATGCTGAAGGTTATAGATGACTGCTCTCAATATACAATGATACAGATTAGCCATGAACTAAAAAAAAAATGTCATTATCCTATATAATGTACACTTAAAACATGGATGAGGAAAACACATACACATGCATACATACAAACAGAACTATGTTTAGAAATACTCAGTGTCACTAAATACTCGTATCCTTCGAATAATGAAAGTGGGTTAAATGATCAGACATAAAACAAAACTAAAAGGCAAAACAAACAAACTACAAAACATGGTGGCCATTTCATAGCCACAATCAAGCTTGAATAATTACCAATTTTCAATGGGAAAATCATTCAAATAGATGTAACCAATGGATCATCCACATAAGGTTCAAGTCAAAGTAAACAGCCAGTCCACTTTAGAGAGTAGCTGGTGAATTGATTTAACAAGTTTAATGTGAGCATCAGTGTGGGGCTATTACTAATCGTAAGCTTTACTGATGCTATTTGTTCGCTTGGAAAAATACCGCTCTTTGGAATGAGCACATTAAGGCTAAAATTGCAGAGAAAACCCTATTACAACTTTATTGCTGGCAAATTGGAACCAAACCTTGTCTGTATATCAATTACTTAGAGTTACCACAGAGATAAATCCTTTTTTTTTTTTTTTTTTTTTTTTTTTTGTATAGGCTCAATCTTAGAGACAGTGATGAGAAACTCCTTATTATACCCTACCAACATCACTAGGTTTTCTTAGCAATTTCAAGAAATTGTCAATTAAGTTCTTTTTATTAGGTTCCAAAAGCTGTTAAGTCAAACACAAATCTATCATAAGGCTTGTAACAGCATGTTATTTAGGCACATCTCAATGTTTCACTCTTTCATTATCCACCTACCCCAACCCAGTTACAAAGTTCACATAAAGTAAAGGAGTTTTTGTGTCTATTTTCTCAGGGATTCAGAGAAGTGTGGAGTCAGTGGTCAGTCATTGTAGCAGATGCACCAAGCTACTCCCATTTTTATTAAAAGTAGAGTAGGGAAAAAAGAACTCTATATGTAAGCAATAGATTTGCTTCTAAACTCATTACAGTGAAATGAATGTGATTGGTGCAGTTACCCAGGATGTTAAAAGCTCCCCAAAAGCACAAACTAAACTTAAGGTTTGTCAAGTAGTCCTACAAATGTGTCCATTATTTGCTGCTGACGCTTGCTAACTGTCATGCAATTAAAAGAAAGTATCGAGTCATCCAGATGGCAATTAATGAGGAAAGCTGTACTGTACAGAGGCGAGGATTACAAGAACATGGAAGGTGCTGTCCCTCTTGCTCCTTGACCCAAGCACGGCTAAATGCTTTATACAGACAATACTGCTAGTCCCCAGGAAAAGGGAAAGAGTTAGTACCCCATGGAGGAGCAATACAATGGAGAGGCATATAGGTCAGCTTTAGAGGCAGCTGCTCGCTTGACCTTACAGGGAGACAAATGGGCTTACTAGTAAATGAAGACAAAATGGCACATAATTCTAATGAATAAATATAGCCAGATACCACTCAGTTGCCTAGCATTTAAGAAATTCCACAGCATTCATATTTCTAATGTGCATGAAAAGACTTAAAATAGGATGGATGACTAAGTATGTAAACTGAGGAAGGCTGAACTATTTCACTGGATACTTTAAAGTGATTTTTAGAATTGGCTTTCCCTTTGGGATTAGGTCTGGAAAAAAAGCTGAAACTCCCTTAAAGTAACACAGATACTGTCCCCTCAACCAAATCCTGGATTTCCTAATATTCAAACATCCTACATAACCAAATTTGTAGTTTTGAGCTGTATCGTGTTGCCCTGATGCTTTCAGTTCAATCATTTATTGGCTAAGAATGGGACTCTGAGGTCAATTCACTGATTAAGTTCATATTCAAATGCAACCTTCCCTGAAATCCAGTATTTATACTATTTCCTAACATCAGAAATCAGAGTTCAAGAGTCACATGCAAAAAATATGTGGTAACTTTTAACCTGAAATATATCATTAAACTTCTGAAAGATCATAACATACTTTTTTTTTCTTCCATCCTCCTAGATGACATGTCTATAGTTTTAGTTTTAATTAAAAAATAAAAATGGCTTTTAATCTAAAGTTAACTTCATATTTAAGCTTCCACAGTATCCTGCTCTATCCTGACAATTTGGTCACAGGCTAACGACATTTGAAGAAGAAGAAGGTCAAAGCTATCATTATGATGATGACAACCAATCACAGTGGGAAAAAAT
Source organism: Sminthopsis crassicaudata (assembly GCF_048593235.1). Lineage (NCBI taxonomy): Eukaryota > Metazoa > Chordata > Mammalia > Dasyuromorphia > Dasyuridae > Sminthopsis > Sminthopsis crassicaudata. The sequence continues at coordinate 277,643,848 of NC_133618.1, forward strand.
AAGTTTTATTTATTACTCTTAATACATGAAACCTTTACTGTGGAATATAATTGCACTGTCACTACACACCAGAGATTTTTAATCCCCAATCATTTCAACATATTTTACAGTTCATTACCTTTTCAGTTAGATATTACAGGAAAGACTCTCTTGAGTCTATACAAAAGCATTAAAAAAATCTACTATTTTTATACTCATATTTCACCCACAGAAAATAGTGAATGGAGAATTTCAAAGAGATGAAAAACTTCTGTTTTCCAATTGAACCCTGGAATGAAAATGCATACCCTGTAATCTATTTTAAGTTCCTACGTTAAAGATTGGAACATCTAAAATTATGAACTCATGAAAAGCAATAGAGACTATATAACCCTTTTTTAAGAATTTGAAATTGGTACTATGACAACCAATGCAGCAGTGTCCAGACTAAATAAGACAGACTACATATCTTCCCAATAATACACACAATACTGTAACAAATACAAAGTTATATTGCCTCCAGGAAAAGATTACCTGTTATGATTCTCATAAGTTCTAATAAGCGTCACTGTGGAAAGGTAAGCAGTTGTATCACTGTGAATTTTGTCCCGTAAAAATCTATCACTTGAGGTCATTTTTCACACATTGCAGCTCATGAGTTTTGCCATGCATGGATTGAATTTGGATTTCATAACAAAATCATGGCAATTTTGCTATGACAGAAGTTGTCTAGTTAACCAAACTACAATATGAATCTATAATCCAATTTCTAACCGTTCCATAATTGGATTCTTCAAAAATTACCTTTGGGGATTTTTTTTTTTTGGTTAAAAAAAATAAATTTGTAGTACTTTTAGGGAAGGAATGAGTTCTTTAATTTTGGGCAGTTCTCAAATTATATAAGGCAAACATTAATGATGAGAGTGTCAATAATCAATTAATTAACTTGTCAGCAAACACTTAGTAAGCAAAGCCAAACTGAGACAACTTTCTCCTCTTGCCCCACTACTTCCCTTCCCCTCCAGATACTGAGAGAAGGTGACAGGAAGATACTCACTGCAGTTTAACCCCTGACGGCTTCCAGTCTAAACTAATTATTCCTGCTACTTAGATTCTTGCTCACCAATTTTTTTCCTTTTTTTCTACACTGGGAGCATACAAGTTTTTCAATACCTTATAAGATGGATGTCCTGGGAAAATGTCCTGATCGCTTCACACTAGTTAGGATTTTGAAAATGATTTCCACAGAAACTATGCACAGTGTCTTACAAAAAAACTTCCTAAACTTTATTCTATGTGATTTCTTTGTCCAAAGTTTCCTCTATGATTTTCTATGTGGTTTGTCTTTCTATATGGTTTTTATGCTAAAAGTTGATTGTTGGAATTTCCTTTCTCATCCAACTAGCATATTTAAGGGTAAGCTGTGTCCCCAAAGCTTTTCTCTTTAAGGACTTGTAAAAAATGGAACAAAACCCTGATAGATTACAGATTCAAAGTCAGGGACCCATTAAAAAACATTCGTAAGAAGTTTTCTAATATGGTACAATTAATAATGGCCACTGTCTACCTAAATTATAAAAGGGTACATGTATTCTTTGATCTTTGGATGGGAATGTCTTCATTTCAAAATATATTAGATCAAAGTATATTCTTCAAATGTAGGAAGAAAGACCTTTCTGAGTATTTTAAAATGCCTGAATAAAAACTATATCAGACAAGTAACATATTCTATGTCACTATCATCTTTATGAATATGACTGGAAGGGAAAAAAAAGTCAGGGTCTAAATGGCTTATCTTCATGCATAAAATCACACTTAGTGATACATTTCAGCATGAATGGGGTCATGAAAAAGGCACTGCATTTGAAGCCACAATCATTGGGTTCAAATGCCAGCTTTGTCACACATGAGATTTTTGTTGTTCTTCTCTAAGTCTAAGGTTTATCCTTTGCAAAAATGATAAGTTTTGATTGGATGGTCTGTCAGCAGGTCTGAGCAGGATGTCTTCTCCAATGTTTGGTAAGTCTGGGAGGTAGAAAAGAAAATTAAAAGGAAAACCATAATACACTCAATGAAGAGAATAATGAAAAATATTATTTTAAAACATGTCAACTCAATGTTTTTACCATGAACTTTTGTACTGAAAAGGTCCTAAGGAAGCTTACATATAGCTAACAGGATGGTAAACCCATATCCCATGTCTTTACAGCGCATCCAATAAAAAATTTAGAATTAGGGACAAAGTAGCTAATCATGGAATAGATAACTATTTCATATCCCAACTCTCTAATTGTCTCACATTTCAGAATCATAGAAAAAGAAATGGAAGAAGAAAGAGCAGAAAAGTCAAAATTATTTGTCACCTTTCAGTGGGAGGGAAATTGAAGATCCAATTAGGGAAAAATGAGTTCAAGTATATATGGAACAAAAATAAATTTGTGATTTAATTTTGATACTATGTTATATAGAGAAAGCTTAAATTGTGACTACTTTAAAATTACAAAAAATAAAAGAAAAGAAACATCCTCAACAGACCATAAACCACAGATTTGAACTAACTTCATTAGGAGGAGCCATGAAATTCATTCATTCAACAACACTGATGAGAATATAGATCCTTTGGATAATTAGAGTTATATCTTTGTCCCAGTCTATAAACTCTATGGGACAAGTATTATGTCTTCTTCTCTTAACTTTGTATATTGCCTAACTTCTAGGAAAGGGAATTTGATTTGAGTCACTGATTTTTTAAAGTCCCAATCTACTTAAAATTATAACCTAGAAATGATATAGAAGAGGAAAAGTATAATAGAGATTAGATAAAACAGTACATTTTTATTTAATAGAAAACAATGAAATTATAGATATTAATTAAATATATGGAAGTTATAATACTAAATATTTATTGTTATGTAAGAAAAAGAACACCCAACCCCATTGCTTGATAGCCATACCATATTAGATAAAAGACTAAACACTTCTGAAATGTAATATCCTAATCTATAAAATTAAGTATTTGAATTAGCGCTCATTTAGGTTCTGCTTATATGTCAGTCATCTGACATATAAGAAGACATCTCAGTCTTCTTCCATTTTCTCTTCTCCAAGGCATTGTCCTAAGTCTCTTATCATCTCTCTCCTTCTACAGTCTTCCAAAGAGATTTCATAAATTCCAAAGCCTCCTTTCTTATTGAATAATTTAGGTATGTTTCTTGATCAGAAAGTCAAAGAAATGAACTTATAGGGGCCAGAAGGCGATAGGTATTATCAATAAGTCTTTATGAAGCTTCCAGTAGATTAGAAGACTACATTTCTACTTGCCTCTTGGATATTATCTTTTTATAAAATTTATCTTTTAATGGACACCAATATCTTTTTTATTCATTTCTCCTTTCACTTGAAAAAGAAGGGAAACCCTGAACCTTGTAACAAATATACATAGTCAAACAGAACAATTCCTAAACTTGACCCTTAATTTGACCAAAGAATATACTTCATTTTTCAACTGGAGTCCATTATATCTTTTCCAGGAGGTAACCGGCATGCTTCTCCATCAATTCCCCCCAGCCATGGTGAGTTGTTGCATAGATCAGTGTTATTTTGTATTTCAAAATTCTTTGTCTAAACAATATTGTCATTGTATAAAATGTTCCTTTGATTCTATTCACTTTATTCTGTATCAGTTCATATACATCTCCTCAGATTTATTTAAAGCTATTCTCATCATTCTTTCATATATCACAACAGTATTCTATTATATTCCTATACCATAATCTTTTCAGCCATTCTCTAGTTTGATGGCCCTTTAATTTCAGATCATTGCTAATGTAAAAAAAAAGTTGACATAAAGAGGTAAACAACCTAAAGGTAATACCATTATTACGTCAAAAGTTATGTACATTTTATAACTTTGGGGATAGAGTTTCAGGTAGTTTTCCACAATGGCTAGACCAAATTTAAAGCCTCCATCAATAATACATCAATGTACATGTTTCTTGTATCCCTTCTCCCAAACTCCCAGTATTTTTCCTAGATATTTTCACCAAATATCTGCTGATTCTTCAAGTAGAAAATAATCAAAATTGGATTCATCATTTCCCCCATCTCTACTGCCTCCCCCCCCAAAAAATTGTTGCCTAATTTTTTTTTCCATTAGCAGCACCACCAATACTCTGGTTACTCAGAATTATTAATAAGATAAGTATTCCTTTACTTTCACTTACCCCTTGAATTTCCTGCTTGCCACTTTCCCCCAATTCATCACCTCTCAGACTTGGGAGGGAGAATTAAGAATCAAATTGTTCCCATTAAAGACAATGAAATTAATTGTCAGCCCAGCCTGCTATGGAATCCCAAAACCTTCTAACATTTTAGACTTCATTTTTGGTCAATTGTCCTCTTTCTTTCCCTAACCATGACCTCACAGCTGAGACTTGAATTGTTTCCCTCTCCCAATAATAAATCTTAGTTTCTGATACATCCTCAAATTGTAGATATGCAAACAGGTGCATACTAGGGTCAAATGGAAACAAATAATTTCTGCTTGTTTATCTGACCAAAGAAACTCCAGTACCAATCCTTTATGGAGAAAACTCTGTGGTTTATGGGACTTTGATTATATCCATGGCTAAGTGAGATATGAAGGTGTCTAGGCAGCATAGTAAATGAAGTACTGGAATTGGAGCCAGAAACCTGATTGAACCTAAGTTCAAATCAAATCACTTACTATCAATGTGACTCTGGCTAAGTCATTTAACTTCTCATCCTCAGTTTCTTTATCAGTAAAATAGGGATACCTACCTGACTCAGCTGTGAAGATGATCAAATTAAAAACAAAACAAAACAAAACAAAACAATGTATATAAAATTCTGTGTAAAATGTAAGGTAACTTATAAGACTTATTTTATTATGACATAAAATAGAATGTACTCTATAGGAAATATACTCTATAGGAGAACAGATGAATTCAAGTATCAACATAATTATTGACAAATCAGGGAAGGGCTTCTAAGTTTATGTGAGTAGATCCATAGTAGACTGATTTATTGCACATAGGTTTCTAATTTTTCTCCTCTTCAATTCCATTTTTTCACAACTCCAAAAGTAATGTTCCTAGTTGTATGTCCTCTGCTCAAATGCCTTCAGTGACTAATCAGTGCTTGACAAAATAGATTCTCTATTTAGCCATTCAAAATTCTCCAGTACCTAATTCCAACATAGTTCTCTAATCTTATTTCATGACATTTCCCTTCATATACTCTAAGTGCCATACAAAGAGAGCTTATTCATGGATCTCCAGCTTTGACTTTCTTGCTACTAGCTTCATACTTCTAACTACATTGTCATTGGGTCTGGAATACTTATCTCTGCCTTCTCATTGTCCAAGGTCCATTTAAGAAACTACCTTCATTCACTACTTCCCCCAATCTCTTCATCGTGGAATCCATTTTTTATCTCTCCTACACTATTAGTTTCTAATTATTAGAAATAATTTTTATTATCCTAATTTGATAAGATCTTCAAAGAGAAAGATTCTCTCATAATTCATCTAGCCTTCCAGTGACTAGCACAGTTCTTTATATAGAGTAGGCAATCAATAAACGTTTATTGCAATGAATTGAGATGAAAATCAAAAGACAAAAATGTTTAAACCTAAATTCTTGAAAGAAGTGTCATGTGGTCTGAATATTTTAAATAGCTTTGATGCATCAGAATGTGTCTCCTCTCTTTGCTTACCTTTCTAAATCTTTAGCTTACTTCAGCTAGGGCTTCTGAAAAGGCTAAGAATGACAAATGATTCACTAAGCTCATTTCTGTTTTTATAAGCAATCTTTGCAGACTCAGACACCACAATATATTTTCCACCTGAATTGTGGAAAGAACCATCATTAGGAATTTTATTACAAATGGGCACTTGCACTGTACCTGTAGGAGAAAAGAAGGCAGGTGGTCATTCAAAATTTTTAGATTCCAAAAGCCTCCTCCCTTTATTGTGAAAATCTTTTGCTAGATTTGTTGTTAGCATGTACAATTTAATTAATCTTGGGTTTGGGGAAGAAAGAAAGCAACGTGATATAATGGAAAGGACACTGCTCATGAGCCAGTATTCAAATCCCAATCTGATGCTTAGTATCTCAGTGATGCTTGAAAAGTCCCTCAAACAATCTGGACTTAAGTTTCCTCATCTGTAAAAATAATATAGTTGGATTTCATGGCTTCCAAGGTCTATGCTTCTTCTATTATTTTTTTATTTTCTTATTCAAAATCACTTCCCCTCCATGTCAAAAAAAAAAAAGAAAAAGAAAAAAAAAAGAAAAGAAAAAAAGAATACTTATTTTCCCTTCCCCATTTCAATATATTAAGTGAATATAGAGTTCATTCATTCATAAAAAGTGGTGATTAAAAGAACTCTTAAAAACAACAGAATGACCAGAACATAATCATGGTTGACTCTGACATACAGAGTAGATCCATTTGAAAAAAAAATCTCTTGAAAAGGCCCTGAAGTGTTTTGTCACAGAAATTCCTAGTTGCAATGGCTGACAAATGGAGAAGTAAGTTTATCACTTATTATTTAAAACATGAAACTATTTTCATGTTGCATAAATATGCATGTCTAGAACCTTGTTTAAGGAAACTATTCACCATGCAAAGTTTTAAATGCACAGTATCAAAGAATAATTTTTGACATTTTGATTCATACATGCTTATAAAGCTCCAAGACAACATGGTTTAATTATAAAACATATTTCTACTGCCTTAGTCATGCCAATTAAATTTGATTGGATACTTTCTTTATTCAACAAGCCCCTTTCATGTCATTTTAATTTACTGTCAAAGCAGCCTGAATATTGGAAACTAAATTATTTACTACAGCCCATAAGCCAATAATGTTCCATTTGTCTCGTACAGAGGGAGACTAGACTAACAAGATTATTAAGGACATTACTTGTAATAGCGAATGTCCTTCACTTTATTTGAGCTTCATGCTGTGCTTTCAGAGATCATACTTCAAAAGAGCTCCATTTCATTCCGTCACAGAACCTCTGATATAAATTATTCTTTACTTGCTTTGTAATATTCTGATCATAGAGAAAGTGGACCCAATATTGTCAGGCAGAAATAGAAGCTCTCACTCTTCTAAGGCCGCTACACATCGCTTATTTGTGTTCAACATCTTTGATGCACTCCCTTGTGCCAATACTGCAAAACAGGGAGAAATCAGCTAAATTTATCATGCGGTGATAACATCTCACATATTAAATTCACAAAAGCATCGGGTTTGCATTGCCCTGAATGCAAACATGTTTCTGAAATCATAGGATGGATCACTAAATCAATCTTCTAAATTTTCAGAAAGCCATAGAGGGAGTTCCTCAGACATGATGCATCTGGACAAATACTTGAGACAGAATCCCGTTGTCATAAAGTCCTGAAAAACAAACTGGAATATTCGTAACAGACAACACTGTTCACTGGCTAGGATACAGAAAACAAAGATAATAATAAATTATAATCTGCTAGTTGTCCAAGGAACACTACAGAAGTTACTCTCATGCTCCAACTTATTTAACATCTTCATTATTGATCTGGTAGGAAAGGAAACTCATCAATTGCATTCCCAAATGACAATTAATTGGGAAGTGTAAATATTCCTAAACGACCAAAAAAAAACCAAAAACAAAATGAAATTTTGGAGGTTCATCACCATAAGGTTGATCACCAGGCAATGATTTCTTTTTAGTTCCAGAACCACATAAAACCCACTAATTTCAATAGAAAACATTTTCTAGCAAAAATTATAGAAAGTAGATATAATACTAGAATTGGTATCAAAAGGCTTGGGTTCAAATCCTTTCTCAGCCATTTCCTACCTTTGTGATCATACACAAGTCACTTTATCTCTTGATGCCTTGTATTTCTCTGCAAATGAGACATTTAGACCAGATATCCTTAAAAGTCCCTTCAGATTTTAGATCCTATGATTTTCTAATGTCTGATCATTTTATGGATCTGTCTTCTCTAGTCAGTGAAACAGGTGGGGAAAGTATTGTATCAATACTTTCAGAACTCAGAACTGCTATTTACAACTTTTGTGACCCTGAGACCTGGGAAAGTCAATTCATCTCCCTTCCTTCATTTGCACAATTAAAGAATTGAATGAGGGTCTTTAAGGTGTCTTCCAGTTCTAATTTATGATCCAATGAAAAAGACCAGAGATTTACATTAGATGATTCAATGGTTTTTTTATGTTTTTGTTTTTCTGGATCTGTGATTATATCAGCATGAAGCATTGTCCTTATGAAAACTCCTCTCATGGATGTAGACTGCCGGCCTTAGAGAATTTCCTGAGCAACAGGGAGTTGAAATCATTTAGGGAAAAAATGTTATGGTAAAAAGGTAGCTGATGTGAAGTTTGAGAACTTGGGTCAAAAAGCTGTAACTGTTTCATATTGCCTGTGTGATGTTGATCAAGTCATCACAACTTTCTTGGCTTCAGTCTTATTTGCAAGAGGAAGTTTGTTTTGATTTGTTTTCTAGATGATGTCCATAAGGTTCTTCAGAACTCTAAATCTGTGATCCTATCATATCATACAGTCACCATATGTAAAAGACAAGACTTGAATCCATGTTTCTTATTCAAATTACTCTCCCAATTCATTACACCATGCTGCCTCATATATATTTATGTTTATATCTATATCCACCTAGCTATCTACATATACATACATACAACACATACATGCAATTATAATAGTACATTAAGATTACTACATCATTTCATATCTCATTTTTATGGCAATTAATTTAAAGGAAATTTTCTTCAGTAATCTAATATTAGCTGTTTGGGGGACTCTCTCGATCATTAAATAGTCAACCATCTCTTGATAAGTAAAGGTAAGTTTCCTTAACTACTCCTAAGCATGTTACATTAGCTAAAAGCAAAATATTTGCTCACAGGATTTCCTACATCCTATTAATTGTGCCATTTAATACAATTTAAAAAAGAAATCTCTTTTTTAAGCATGCAGAAGTAAATTCTTGTAGAGGAAGACATATCTTCTAAGCTAGAGGGTTCAATTTTGATGGGGGAGAGTACAAGGTGACACTTTAGTACACTGGCTCAGATTCACTCAATAATGGGCAAATATCTCAAGGCAAATGCAGCTATAATGTTTATGTTAAAAACAATAGGTTATGACAGCAGTCAGATGCTTCATATCCCTCAAGTGTTGAAAATAAATTGTTTCTTTTTTGCACATAAGAGATAGAGACTAGCAAGGTGAAACATGACAGAAAATGCATAGGAAATCATCTGTGTAAGCAAACCTTGATGAAAATGATCTTATACTTTATAACTTCTTGGTTTCTTAATGAGTTAAACTGCATTCTATCTACGGCTCTACCTGGCTGCCTTGATGTTACTCATATGATCATAGATTGAAGTTGGAAGAAACCTTAATATCCAATGTATGCAACCTGCTCATTTTCCAAGTGAGAAAACTGAGAAGAGAGAGGTTGAGATTTGCAGCTGAAGAAGGATTTGAACACTATTTTCCCCTGAAGCAAATGGGGTTAAGTGACTTGCCCAGGGTCACACAGCCAGGAAGTGTTAAGTGTCTGAGACAAGATTTGAACTCAGGTACTCATGACTTCAGGCTGGTGCTCTACCCACTGCGCCAATTAGCTGCCTGAACTCATCTTTCAAACTCAAAAATGTTTTCATTGGACTAAGAAAGACAATTATCAGCCAGTAGTAGATATAGCAAGAGTTTTTCTATAATCACAGATTCTCTTGAAAATTGCAACTAAAGAGAGTTGACTGATATACCATTTATTTTAGGACTCCTTTTTATTTCCTTTTGGCCTATCCTAATCCTTTTCAGTTCTTGGCCATGAATTTGTTTTAATGACTGACAAAACCTGGCATGACAAGGACATCTTATGAGCAACACTGATTTGTAACAATTCTTACTTCTTCCTTTCTACAAAGTTTCCACATTTTACCCATAGTTGTGTATGTATTAGTTACAGCTGACTAAATTACCAGACATTACACATGAAGCAAGACTTTCCATATTCATTTTCTGTGTCATTCTGTGATTTATTCCTCCATTATTAGACCATTTGCCTCTGTAAAAGAACTAATTACTAACTTCACTAACACAAATGGGAAGAACTAACTCATCACACTGCCCCACTAGGTAAAAGTTACAAGAAGAATTTCATTACAGCCATGATTCAATTATACTTAAGTTTAATTTCAGTAATATATGTCTACAGATAATATAATCTTTTGTCATTTTAATTTCTTAAGGCTTTCAAAATAACATGCAGCTGAAAATTAAATAAAACTTAATATATTGGAGGTCATTTGGACTCCTGTAGTTTTAAAATGTATAGTATTAGTTTTTTACTTTATATCAATAAGGATTAATTCTACTAATCTCTGATATCTTCAGTTTAAAATTCATCCCTTAAAAGAAAAAACATGTTCAAAAGATATCCACTTCAGATATTTGTATGTGAGTGTATGTATATATGTATTTGTGAGAAAAGAAAACCAGAACTGGCCATCTAACTGTCAATGCATTAGGAAATATTCTTGATTTTTTTAAGACTATATTTTAAAGTCATTAAATCATTTTCCATTTGTATGCATATAATCTTAATTCATTATTTCTGCATTCCCTTTTAGATATTATGAAGTTGAGTTCCTACATTTATATTATTAAAACTATTCTGGGTCTTTCGGATAACACACCTAAGATCTCTATAACTTGATATGAATTAGAGTCACATCTTTTTTAATGTCAAGCTGAGCCTGGACAAAGGTTTGCCTTATGGATTTCTAGTTTATATATCATATACCTTGGTATAACGTGGTGCTTCATTTTATGAACTGATCAATGTTCTAATTCTTTTGATATTTCATTTTTAGAAATGTGCAAGGAATTCATACAACTAAATTCTCTCACCATGCAAGGCTAGGTATTTATACCACATCCTCTTTGGCCAAACGTATATATATATATATATATATATATATATATATATATATATATGTATATATATATATATATATATATATCTAAAACACTGAGGATTTATATAGATATACAATATAGATATGCATCTCCATGTGCTTTTAAAACCTTATGCAAAAATGATAAGAGCACATATACACGCTGCATTCAAATATATTACTACACATATCTCTACATAAATACTTATGCATAAAGTTCTAAAAATAAAATTGTAAGATACTGAATGAATAACATTTCAGTACAGAAAAATATGTCTATGCAAATACAGAGAGATGTATGTATATATGTGTATTTTTCTGATTGAACTTTATATACTACCCTCCATTTTGACTGAAACAGTAAAATAACTAGCATGTTTCCTCTGTGAAGCCGAAAGCAATTTCCTTTTCTAATTTTAGTTATGCAAAGCCTATGGGCATCATCAGCATTTAGTAATTAGTTTTATAATTACTGCTGTTTTGCTCACTGTCATTCAATTTTTCTTACAACATGGTCTGGGATTGAAACATCCCACATCCACAGCTGTGTAAATTGCTATCCATTTATAAAGCAAAAAAAAAAAAAAAAAAAGTAACATTCCACATACATCATTATTCAGTCAAGAATGTGTTGCTGGTACTTAGGTGACGCCTTGAGTACATAAGCTTGCCCACTAAAATGCCAAGAAGATGTAACATTAAAATGTTTAGGAATTAGAATATAACAATACAAGATGAAAAAAGCCCTAGCAGAGTGACAATAGATTCACACCACACATCCTGAAATCTCATGTATATAAAAAAAATGTCAGAATCAAGGTTAGAGGAAAATCCACGTAAAATAACAAGGATGGTGCTTTATTTACATAGATAAATAGTTTTCTAGTGGAAAAAATATGAACATCATCTGTGTAAGCCTGATGCTCATTCTGTGATTTTCCTGTGCTGTAGACATGGGGTTCTTTGACTTCATTCAGTCTATACTACCCATGCTCTGCAGGGGAGACAGTCTCATGCTTACTAGCTGGCATGCTTGAATAAATACAGAGCTTTCTCTTCCTAAGTACTGTACATTTTCACATAATGATATTAACTGTCACCTATTATTCAGCCAATGTGCATTTATCAAGTGTTTACTATGTGTATGGAGGTAACTGTGTAATACAATCTTTTTCTCATTTTATTCTTTAGAAAACACAAACAACAAAACAAACATTTCAGTGCGTGGCATACTTTCTCCAAAAAAATTCTTCTGGAAAATTCACTAACCCAAATCACTACTCAAATACCTTAATTTCATTAGTGCAATCAATTTTTAATAACAAAAGAGCAGACAACAACAACCAACGGATCTAATTTCATAATAGGTAATGCATGAGATAGATTAGCTGGGCCTGGAATCAGAAAGACCCATCTAAGCTCAAATCTGTCCTCAGTCCCTTACTAGTTACGTGTCTCTGGGCAAAAGTCCCTTAACTCTGTTGGCCTCAATTTCCCCATCTGTAAAATGAGCTAGAGAAAGAAATGGCAAACCACCCTAGTATCTTTGCCAAGAAAATCACAAATGGAAGGGTCACAAAGAGTTTGAAACAACTAAACTACAAAACTTCATTGTTGATTATTCATTATGAAGATAAAGGAGGAATCTTGAATTTATATAGACCTCACCTTTATCCTTCCAAAGCCCTTAAAGAATATCCTTTGGGTTTTATCTGCTTACTTCTTTTATTAATAGGCAAAGGTGACTACTATTGCTACTTGACAAATGAAAAAACTAAGGCAAGTTGCAAGTTTAAGGTCAGTAAGTTGGTGGTTGAATCAATGGAACAATGAATGATGCCTAAGTAGAAAAAACAAAACCAAAATAAAACACATCCCTATGAATCAGGTGACCAGGTTTGTTTATTTGCTTATTTCTTGCATCTGTCCCTAGTTTAGACTAACTTACACAAGTCACCTCCAACACTTTGGATGAAGGCTTTTTCATCTAATTTATCTTAGCTTACAGGGATATTCTGAGAATCAAATTAGAAGAATTTTAAAAGTCCTCTGAATAAGAGTTCTTTCTGTTTCAGTACTTATTAGGATAGTTCCAGGGCTCATTTGATGGAACCTCGACTGTGTCACCAACTGTGTCCAATTTTACTCTTGGCTTAAAGTGATAAGTAACTTAAATAAATCTTATTTAATTAATCTCATATGATTTCTTCATTCTTTAAGTTAATATCTATCTATCTATATTGTGCATAAGAGCTAAAGTAGCAGAAAAAGCATTTATTGGTTCACTGAGAAGACTTGTACCTAAAGAGCTAAAACGAAGGTTGACCTTCATATCAGGAAATCTTAAGGAACTAAAGAAATGCACTCTAATTCTCCGCTATGTTAGATGATTCTCTCCCCTCTGGTTACAGACTGTGAATACTTGGAGTACTCAAAGAACTGACCAGTTTGATCTAAAACTTACAAAAAGAGATGAACAGACAATAGATGAAAAAGAAGTACGATGTAACCACCAAAGAAAACTGTTACTGTGTGACAAAGATGGAAAGGAGAGAGAACAAGAAGAAAAAAGAGAGTGAAGATAGGGGAGAATCTGGGAAATGGGGCAAATTGGATAAAAAGACAAGTTCATTCTTCTAAGACCATCCCTAATGCAGAGAAAGACTATTTTGTTTGGATGATATTGGATCCTTATTTTGAAATAAATAATGAATGCTCTTGGACCTGTTATCTTTTTTCTCTTAATTATTTTCTAATTATCTCCTGTATCTGAAACTCCCATATGTATTTTATATTCCTCAGGGATGGAACTTTCCCATTTACTTTCCTATAGCCAGAACAGCTGAGTACAAAGCTAGAAATATAGAAAGGAAGAAATATTTTTAGTGACTTTGAATTGAATAGGAGGCAAATCAGTACTCTCTTTTGTCTCAAAGACTTCAATTGGAGATTCAGGGTATAGGTAACTATCAGGTGCACAGTGAGGGTTGAGGTGAAACAGAATGTGCAGGAATGACATTCACCTTTGGAGTGCTGTAATTTCATTCCATTAATTTTTTAACAATTAGAGACCCTTTTGAATGCCCTCTACTATGTTCTCTTTCAGTAGGGACTAAGAGGAGCAGTGGCAGTGGAAAGTGAGGAAATAGGAGAAAGGAAAGAAAGTTAAACTGCTTCTACTCTGGGGCCTTTTTTTTTTTTTTCTTCTTTTTCCCCACTTTCAGTTCTAAGATGGATTATAATATACATGCTATCTAGTCCATTATCTTATTAAAAACAAAATGATAAAGTAATTATTCTTCCAGAACTATGTCAATAAGAAGGAAATATGACATTTTTCTTCAATTTGCCCTATGGAAATTTCTGCTTCTAACAAATGTTATTAAACATAATTGAAATATTCAGTTAACTCAGTAACCTTACAAGTGGCAGTAAATACCAGTTGACAGCCTAGAATTCTTCACAAAATCTAGTCAATCTGACTAAATTTTCAGCTGTGTATGTCTTTTTTGTTATTATTCCTCAGGTAGATCAAAGCTCTGTGTGTGTGTGTGTGTGTGTGTGTGTGTGTGTGTGTGTGTGTGTGTGTGAGATTCAATATAAGCTAATGTTCTTTGCCCTCTAGGAATTTGTGGTCCAATAGGGAAGATACAATTCACATACAAATATTTACAACATAAGGCAGTATATGATGAATGCCACCTGAGTTATAAAAACTTTGCCTAGAATGAGATATTTGAAAATCACTACCCTTGTGTATTACCGAATGGTGGCTTTCAGCCTACATTTGAACAAATACATCTTGACACACTACAAAATAAATACATACTTGATAAAAAGAATGAAGCTTTCTCGTATTAACTGTTATGTGGATTTATATAAAATAAGTTATATTAAAAATTTTCCTTATTGAATTTCATCACAACTCACCCTTGGTATGTTTCACCTTAGTTGTCTGCTTATCACCCCAATTCTATAGGATGATAGCTGTAGAAGTGGAAAGAACCTCAGAAGTCTCTCATTTACAGATGAAGAAGCAGAAATCCATGTATTTTTAAGGGAAGACTTTCACAAAATGTCAGAGTTGGGGTTTAAATACTGGGTCACTTCATTTTCTACTATCTTAGCTCTTCAATACATAAGCATTGTTATATAAATCTGGAAGAAGAAGACATCTCTTACAATAGATTTTATTACAGAGAAAGCTTAATGGAAAAAATGATATTGAAACTGGGCTTTAATATGTGGGCATGTAAATGGCAATGGAATGGAATGCATTTCTTAAATTTCCTTTTTCCTAATTTTATAACATTTTTATTTAAAGTTTTGATTTCCAAATTCAATTCCTTCTTCCCTCCCTTCCCCCTTCTCCCTAAATGGCAAGTAATCAGATAAACATTGGCAATTATGTAAATCATTTTCATATTAGTCATTTTGTATAAGGAGACAAAAAATGAAAGAGAGTGAAAAATAGCCTGCTTCTGTCTATGTTGAATATCAGCTCTATCTCTGGAGTGGATAATATTTTTCATCATTAGTTCTTTGAGATGGTCTAGAATCATTATCTTGCTGAAAATAGCTAAGCCATTCACAATTCTTCATCAAATATTTTTGCTGTTACTTTGTACAATGTTCTCCTGATTCTGTTCACTTCACAATGCATCAGTTCATATAAGTCTTATCAGATTTTTCTGAAATCATTGTTTATCATTTCTCATATAATATTCTATTACAATTATATAACATACCTTGTCTAGCTATTCCCCAATTGATGGGCATCCCTTTGATTTCCAACTTTTAACCACCACAAAAAGAGCTGCTATAAATATTTTTGTACAAATAGGTACTTTTCTCTTTTTTTGGACATCTTTGCAATATAGACCTAGCAGTGGTATTGCTGGATAAAAGGGTATGCACAGTTTTATACTCCTTTAGTCATAGTTGGAATACATTTTAATGTAAATAACCATATGAGCAAAAATCTGGAGACAAGAACAAATCATACATGCTTCAGAAACAGCAAGTAGATCATTTGGGGCAGAGTGTAAGGTTTATATTGAAGAATAAGGAGATCAAAGCCTAGAAAGATTAGTAAAACCCAAATTGTCCACGACTTTGAACATCATGGTTAGGAATGCATTTTCAGTCGTTATTTTCCATGTCTGGAATGCTGTTTCTCCTTATTTCTATCTACCGGATTTTCAGGCTTCCTATAAGTCTCAGATAAAATACTATTTTTCTCCAGAAGCTAGGTCCTATATTATGGAGTGCCTTCCATCTGAGATGACCTACAAATAATTCTGTATGTTATTTTATCTGTGAAGTTATTTTCCATCTTTTCTCCCCAGTTAAACTATGAGCTTTTTGAAAGTAGGGACTATTATTTACATACTTCATATCCCCCATGTTTAACAGGGTATATAGAACATAGTAAATGCTCAATAAATGCTAAGTGTTTGAATGTAACTATTAGAAAGGCACTGAAGAGTCTTTCTTGTAATTCTGTCTAAGGAACTACCCTTAAACCTATTTACTATATTTGGGACCTCAGAGTATTTGCATTTTTTCTTGTCCTCAATGCTTATATTGAATAATATGTCCTGTCATCTTCAGCTCTGCAATATCTCAGTATAGGTCTTCACTGCATAATCACCTGGCCTACTATTATAACTAATTATTCTATTTTCCTTCTCAGTTGCCTCCAAACTACCCTTCATATAACTATTAAAATAACCTCTTTTATCTATAAAACTAGTGATATATTTCAGTTCAAATGTTTTTTTCAATAAATCCTTAATTATTAACAAACTAATGAGATATCATTTTATCTGACATTCAAGCCTTCCACAATATGGTACTCTTGAACTTTGGGAGACCATGTAGAGTAGCAGGCAAGGAAACTGTCAGAAAGACTTGGTGTCAAATCATTCAGTAACTACTTGTGGAACCTGATGGACAACCTCTCCTAGATTAGTTTTTTCATTTGTACAATGGAGATAATAGTAGTATCTAAGAAGTAAATGTATATGTAAAACATTCTGTGAGCAAGTAGTGTTATTCATTTTTCTTTTATTATTCCCCTTTATTTTCTCTCTCCTGCATCCAAAATGGATGACTCCTTGCATCTGAAGTTCTTCCAGCTTTTTACTGTTTTTACTGTTTCTAGGACTGAACTTTTCTCTTTCTCTTGCCTTCTCTTTCCCTCTCTCTCCCCCTCTCGCCTTCTTTCTCTCCCCTTTCCCTCCCTCCCTCTCTCTGTCTCTGTCTCTCTCTCTCTTTTCTCTCTGTCTCTCTGTCTCTCTGTCTCTCTGTCTCTCTCTCTCTCTCTCTCTCTCTCTCTCTCTCTCTCTCTGTCTCTCTCTGTCTCTCTCTGTCTCTCTGTCTCTCTCTGTCTCTCTGTCTCTCTCTCTCTCTCTCCCTTTCCCCCTTCTCTCCCTCTCTCTCTCCTCTCTCTCTCTCTCTCTCTCTCTCTCTCTCTCTCTCTCTCTCTCTCTCTCTCTCTCTCTCTCTCTCTCTCTCTCTCTGTTTCCTCCTGTCCCCATTCCTCTCCCCCTCTCCAAATGAAATGCTACCTCTAATATAAAGTCACCAATACTTCCTCCCAGTAAATAAAGGAAAGGCAATTCCCCCAAGGAACAGCACTTCACAACTCCCTCAAGCACAATCAAACATTACTGCAGTCTTGAATCTGTTTTCACATCTTATTCAGAGAACAGGAGATTCACTAGATAAGGGTATGTGTCTTATCAAAACATTCCAGTCTCCTCTAGTGTTCTGCACATAGTAGGTTGTTAATAAATGTCTGCTGAAAGAACAAATGAATGCAAATGCCATATACAAAGCAGTATTTCAGAAAGATCAATCTCAGCTTCCCAATCTGCACTTGTTCACTAACCATTCAGATGCTCAAGTGTTCACTTATTCAAATCTGGCAAGCCTCATTTTCCCTCCCACACATAAGTCATGGGTAAACTCTGAAGGGTTCTTCCAGGAAGGGCTAAATAAAAGCATCACAGCGTCAGTTTCTCATCAGCAGCAGCATGATTAAACATTTATCGCGTGTTCACAGATTGCATAGCAAATCTTCATCATATATAATCTTATTTTTGCAGATTTTAAGGGAGTATAGAGAGAGAGCAAAAAGTGGACAAGAACCAAACAGAACTCACATGAATTCAGCAAATCAAATAAAGACAAACTGTGACTCAAAACTACTTCCTTCTTGTTCTGTCTTAATTAATGCACTGCACTAAGATAATAACTGGAGATAGTGGGAACCTAAGAAAAGAGGGAATACCAACAAGAAAGGTGGCGTAGAGGGAGGAAAGAAGTTGTTCTTCAGCAGAGACATTAAGATAAAAATGAATTGTAGGGGCTTCTACAAGGTAATATAAGTTTAACATGTATCTTTTGGAATTTATGAGAATATTTACAAATTGTACTGAATATCAGAGATGTTATCCACAATTCCATTTTCACTGTCAATAGACAACAATTAATTCAGTAGGTAAATTATTTTAATTACATTATGTGGGCTACCTTATATCTTAAGAATTTTACTCTCCAGTGTATTCCAAGTCCTTCCTTATATTCTAAGTCCTTCCTGAGGCATTTTGAGACAGATACCAAGCCTCTTCTAATCATCAGAAGGATTTAGAAGTATAGAAAAAAGTCTTTTCTAGTGGTCATAAGAAAACCCATAGTTTAGGTTGAATATTATGCAAAAAGTTGATTGCACTTGCAGATGTGAGCATTCAAGAGCAGAATAATAAAGACTGGTGACCCTGATAGAGCTTTGAAATTTACTAAAACTTGCCATTCACATGTGTGAGTGACAAGAATTAAATGGAATGCTGGAGATTTAATAAATGATCTCTTTGGATAAGAATAAGATATATCAATAAGTTGACAATCTGTGCCAAATATTTTTTGATCAGTGCCTCAATTTATTTCACAGTTGTACTACTGTTCACCTCCTATTTTTAACCAGAGTGGAACTGAAATTATATGAAAAGGCAAGAAGAGGTAAGAATGTGCACTTTAAAAAATTGTTAAATTATTAAAGATTTTGAGGATCATATTAATGGTTAAAAAAAGATCTTTCATCACAACCACTTCTGAGCCAAAGGACACATGAGATAGGTAGTACTATCTATGTTCACCATTTTACTGATGAGGAAGAGTACGAAGCTAGAAGAGTATGATTTGTCTTGTGAAAAACTGAGGCAACCATTTCCAATAGACTTGTGATGGAGAAAGCCATCTGTCTACATCCATAACAAAGACTGTAGGGACTTAATGTGGATCACAACATAATATTTTCACCTTTTACTTGTTGTTGTTTGCTTATTTTACTTTTTCTTTTTTGATGTGACTCTTCTTGTGCATCATGAATTACATATATTTATTGGATTCCTTGCTGTCTAGGAGAGGGGATGGGGGAAGGGAAGGAGAAAATTTGCAACAAGATTTTCCAAGGGGAAATGTTGAAAACTAGTTTTGCCTTTATTTTGAAAATAAAAAGCTATTATTATTATTTTTTTTTAAATAAACTGAGGTAACTAGGCAGATGTAGTGTTAGGCCTAGGCGCAAGAAGAATTGAGCCTTAGCCACTTACTTGTGTGACTTTAGACAAGTCACTTAACTTTTACAAATGTAAAACAGTAACTGTCTTTCAGAGTTGTTATGAGAATCAAGCACATGTCATGAGTAGGTCCTATATAAATTCTTATTCATTCCAGTGCACTCTTTCTTGTACTAAGTGTGTGGTAGAGCTGGAACTCAAATTTTCTTGATTCCAAATCTAGTACGACCATTCTAACATGTTGTCTCTCAGGCATAATTTTGAAAAACACATTAAATTCACATTTGCTTCTCCATTCTATTAATTTATCTTGTTTTCTAATCTGATAGTAGGAAATTTGGCACCAGATGAGTATTACAGATTCCAAAGAACATTCCTCCAAATCTGATTCTATTATCTGATGAATTCATTTATTTCTGAAATACTCAATAAGAATTCAAATACAATAAGATAGCTACCAGAAGAGATTATGTCCAGAAACCTATAGATCAATGCAAACAACTTGAGTGTGGCTTATTTTTTCAGCATTTTCAAAGGTTCATCTCCCTTCAGGGTTTCTTTTGGCTCTCTTTCCTTTCCCATAAAGTTCTACTTTGATAGTCCCTCATGCTATGGAATGAATCCCGAGTCCTCAAAGCATATAAGCCAGCAGAAAATGAGTTCTTGTAGGTTCAACCAGGCTAGCAAGAAGTTAAGGATTGATCTGACATAAATCATCTCAGAACCAGCTCAGCTAAGTTCAGAAAGTTTCATCACCATAAGGCTGGCCCACCAGGTGCTGACATTTCTTTTCTGACTGTAGAAACTTAAGAAACCCCCGTACAAAAACACTCTTCTCTACATCAATGGAAACACTTTTTACATCATTATAATCATAAATCAATTGAAGTAAGTCCTCTTTTAACACATTTTCTATGTCTAAATAATTCAATTTAAAAAAATTAATATCTGCCAATAATAATCTTGGAACTGTGCTTATTGCTAGAAATACAAAGACCAAAAAAATGAACTAGTTCCTGCTCTCAAGGAACTTACCCACTGTATCTTAGGAATATCTATTTCTAGTCAAATGTGGGGTGACAATGAACTGAAAAGAGGCAGTTTCTACTTAGAATGTGATATTCCTAATTTCTTTGATAATATAGCCTTTGATACATCCTTCAATAATTTGTTCTGACATAGACAACTATATTCCTTATCAGTACAACATTAAATTTAATATTATACTACCACAATGGAGCTAGAAATATGGTTGATAATAGATATTTTCTGCAGTGGTACAGATCCCAATCTTTCTGTGTTCCATTAGTTAAGGTATTTAATCATTCCTATAATTCCATCATCAAAAGTATACCTTATGTGCATCCTCTTGTCTCTGTACATTGTATTTATACTGTGTTGTGTTATGTTATCTGTTGTCTATCTTCCATAAAGCTCCATAGCAAAGAGCATGGAGCCTTAGAGGCTTTTCCAATAGAGAATTAGTTCTTAAAACATTCAGCATTCTAGAGAAGCTTGGAGGCTCAATTCAGTCAAAAGACTCTGTCTTTTAATAATGAGTCTACCTAAGACCTAAGTGAAGAGAGGCTCACAAATAGTAGGCTGGCTACTTAGAAATGAAATTGTTGGCCATGATAACCCATTAATTTTAAATAAATGAAAAATGAAAGCCTGACAAGTGAGTAGCTAAGACACTTCAGGAAATGAAAGGTAGCTATTTGTAGTCACAGGACAACTCTCAGGGTCTATTAATTCCAACTATACTATATATCAAAGGGTTAAAAATAGGAATAAATTAACATTATTGTCAATCATTACATACAGAAGAATAATTAACTCAGTATGTTTATTTATCTACTTTTGCTACTTGATTAAATGAATGATTGATGACAGGTTCCTTGTTTTCTTTTCTTTCTTTTTGTCAGTATAAATGATCAGTATGAAACTAAACGGTGGCATTAAAATGAAATCATTAGCAGCTTCAAATGAAGGCGACTTCACGCAGAAGCTTCTGTCTCCTTAGCTATTGTGGAATCTAATCAGATGCTTCTATATCTCCCAAATGGACACATAATGTAGTTAGATATACTTTATAATCAGGTGTTTTCTCCTCAATGATTTCCAATTTGCTATGTCTATAGCCGTGTTAAGAGCAGTTCATTTTTAAGAGTCTATTTAAATGAAGCCAATTTATATCCTTTTATGCTCCTAGTCTGTAGGTGAAATTTAAGAAGTATATTAATGTTTCACAATACATAATTGATGGAGCCAAATTGGTGGTTTAGGAAGAGAAAAAAAAAAGAACAGAAACAAATCTCAAGAAATCCTTGCAGTTGATTAATTTAAAAATAAAAATCTGAAATTGATTATTTAATTAATCTGATTGGCCTAGGTTTTGTCATAATTTTCTAATATTAAAAAGAGCCAAATCTGTATTAGTTCTGCATCTCTTCAAACGAGTTTTCTAAAATTAGCATGGACAAGGCCACAGCACACAATCAATGAAGAAGAAAATGTGAATTATATAAGATTTAAGTTTCCTGCCAATGTCAGCCAGTCTTTTCAGCAACTGATTTGGGAGAAAGAGCATGCCTTTTAAAAAAATCCATTAGGCCAAAAAGTTTGTCGTCCATATTGTATCAGAGCTGCTTATAACTCAGCAAATACTTTCTACTGCCTTCAATTCTACCATGTGCTGTGTCACTTGTTGAATAGATTCAATGTGAAATGTTGTAAAATCTATGGGCAATATTACCCACAGGTTTGCTAGTCGTTTCACTGGATTCTCTTCTGTGTACAGAGCTACTCCTGAGTTCTTTGAACACTTCCATAAAGTATAGCATCTTAAAGGTTCACTCATAATAAATAACAGAGACTAATACAAAAAAGGTAAATATAGATTAGAAATAGAGAAAGAACAGTGCAAAAAATAATCAAGGATCGAACTGAAATCTTAGAAATTTCAAACAAGTTTATGATTATTTTTGTAGGCACAGACCAAAGGAAAAAGAAGAAATGATAATTTTATTTAAATGAAGAGATTTAATAATTTAACTTGATTATAAAAAAGACCCTACTGTAGTCTTCCCTTAGACCACATCTAGGAATATTGTGTCTGGTTAAGAAGGATTTGATGAACTAGAAAATTGTCAGAAGACTGAGACCAAAATGCTAAAAAGTCCTAAAGAAAAATTTTAATTGTCAGAGGATGGTAGTGATGGTAAATAGCTATCTTCAAGTCTATATTGGCCTAATCACAAAGAAGAAGAAAGATATTTGTTCTGCTTGGACCAGAAAAAAGGAGAAACGGGAGAAAATAGATAATTTGGGCTAGATGAAGGAAAAGAAAATCCTAACATTATGGAATAAGCTGCCTTGAGTGATAGTGACTTTCCCCTCCATAGTGATTTTAGAGTAAAGTACAGATGACCACCTGTCATATATATTTTGCTGAGCCATTTGGGGTTAAGTGACTTGCCCAAGGTCACATAGCTAGGAAGTATCTGAGGCCAGATTTGAACTCAGGTCCTCCTGAATTCAGGGATGATGCTCTATCCACTATAGCAACTAGCTGCCCCTGTCAGATATATATGTATATATATATATATATATATATATATATGTATATATATATATGTATATATATATGTATATTTTAAAGATTGTTATTTGAGTATGGATTGTATTAGACAGTCTCTAAGGTCTCATCAAATCCTAATACTGCAAATTTTGTGGAAAGGAAAGCCATGCCACAGAAACAGGTTAGAAGAATTAGTATGAAAGAAAGAAAAAATAAAGCAAAACAAAACAGAAGACTGAGTTAAACTGTCAAGGTGGAGATTAGGAATTCTATTAATCCTTAATTAGTCATATGACACTGAGTAAGTCATAGCATAACATCACATAAGAAAGTCATAAACTTTACGAGTTTGTTTCAATACTATTAGAAAGTATGTAAGTGTCAATTTGAAAAAAATTACAAATATTTATTGAGATTCTACTTATGTGCAAGGCTTTGTGTTAATTCCTAAGAAGACTGAGACAGGCTCTTCTCTAAAGAAACTTGCAATTAAATAGGAAGAAAAAAATACAGAAATAATTGTAAAATGAGAGATGTAAAGGTATTGGAGGAGTTGGAAAAGTAAAGATGATTTTTTCACCAAGAGAAGAGAAAAAACGAATCAGCAAAACATGTTATAGAAGAAGTAGTATTTGCAATGGGTCTTGAGGAAGAGGTCATGGGGAAAACATTCAAAAGGTGCAGATGGCAATTGTAGTAGAGGGTCCATCCTAAGATTAGAATGAATCTGAGCAAAGATAGAGAGAACAGAAAAGACAGGATAAGGACAAAAAGATGATTGTTTTGGCTTGAACCTACTATATGGTAACCCTACTATATGGGTGCATTGGAACTATGTAGAGCCTTGAACACTA
This sequence comes from Sminthopsis crassicaudata, assembly GCF_048593235.1. NCBI lineage: Eukaryota > Metazoa > Chordata > Mammalia > Dasyuromorphia > Dasyuridae > Sminthopsis > Sminthopsis crassicaudata. The sequence goes on from NC_133618.1 coordinate 277,667,873, forward strand.
AAAATCAAGTCTATACTTTTTGGGGTAAGCAAAGGGAAATTCTTGAAGATTTCAAAAGAAAAGAAATTATTTTTTTTTCAAATTATGACTATGAAGTAACTTTTAAAAAATGTCACTGTAGCATTAGGGTGGTAAGAAATCATGAGTCTTTCTCTGCATGTTAATATTTAAAATAATTACAGAGTAAAACATAAGATCATAGATTTAGAAATGGAATGAGGCTCTCTATTCAACCTCCTTATTTTATGGATGAGGATAATGAAGCCAGAAGGGTGGTGTACCTTTTCAAGATTAGTGGGAAAATAAGTGGGAAGTAAGGAGCCAAGTCTTCTGACTCCCAAGTCAGTACTGATGCAGTGATGGATGATTCTTAGTCAACCATATGTTCTTTGTCAGTATTTCTCATGAGCAGAATTATACATACTCTAAAACAGCTAGCTAAAATTGTGTTGTAGTTTGTGAACATGAATTGGTATCGTCTTTTTTGTTACGTGAACTAACTCACATGATTAAGTGATTTCCTTTATCATTAGGCATTCCTAATTAGTTATAAGCTAACTAGCTCTAGCCACCTACAATGAGACAGATAAAGTAGATACTTCACTATAGATATTAGATCAAATACTATGATAGATTAGTAGATAGCTTATGCCCATCTGTCTCAAGGAATCAGTAATGTGTGGGATGCAAATTGTGATCTAATACTAAAAGAAAAAAAATACTCACCATATGGAATATTTTGCCTCTTCATCTCCGCTTTCAGGCTGCCTTCAGGTCCAAAAAAAAAAAAAAAAAAAAAAAAAAAAAAAATCTCACCTTCTACAAGGAGGCTTTCTTAATCTCTCTTAATTCTAAAACCTTTGTACCATTATCTCCTATTTATCTTAGAACTAAATTGTCTGTACATATTTATTTGCATATCATCTCCCCCACTAGACTGAGAGCTTCTCCAAAGCAGGAATTGTCTTTTGTCTTTGTATCACTAGCAACAGGCATTCAATAAATGCTTACTGACTCACTGATATGAATGTATGTTTTCTGAGGAAGCGAAAGAGTTAAAAGCCAAACAAAGGCACTTGGTGGCACAGTGGATAGATCATTGAACCTGAAGTCAGAAAGAACTGGATTACAATTCTGTTAGATACTAGCTATGTAACTTTGGGCAAATACATTAAAATTCTTTCAGCATTAGTTTCCTTATTTATAAAATGAATATTATTACCTTTTTAAAATTATCTTATCATAGAAATGCTGATTTCATTCCACAATTTAAAAATAAAATAAAATGTAAAGTTAACACTAATCCAAGCAATTATTGATCAATGCAATAATAATAATAATAATAGCACCTACCTACCAGTAATGTTTTAAAGACAAAATGAAATAATATTTGTAAAGCAGTGTATATATTTTTAAATTCCATATAAAGACTTTATTATTAAATTTAACAGTTGTATAGGGAAGGCAATTATAGTTTATAACATTAGCACATTCTTCTCTCTAAAGGTGATATGAATGATTAAATGGATTCAATCTGATACTCAAATATACATGATTAAATGGTAGAACTAAAATGAGGCAAAGATTCAGAGATCCTCTTTCATCACATACCAAGAACTGTATTTCTAGATGTGTGTCTCTCATACTTCCAAATGGATTCAGGGTTTTCAGTAGAAACCAGTGAATCTCCTGGTCACATCTATCTTCCCACTGAAGATGTGAGAATAGGGAACTAGATCTGATCTCATTTTTACATTCTTATATATACTCTGTATATACAAATTTCAGAAATAGCATTTGACATAAAAATCTTATTATGATAAATGGAGTAAGAAGAACATAGAATTCTGAGATTATCAAGTCTGGACCTTTCATTTTAAAGACAAGGAAACCGAGACCTACAAAAAGGGAAGTTCAGTGCTCAAGATCACAGAAGTAAATAATAACAGAGCTGAGTACTTGAACCTGAAGGTCCTCTGACTTTAAGTGGCATCTCTTTGTTGGTCTAGAAGAAGTTTCTGGGACAAGAGTGTTGGGCCAGGTGTCAGGAAAATTTGAACCTAGAAACTTAGCTGTGTGACTCTGAGCAAGTCATTTAACTCCTGTTTGCTTCAGCTTCCTTGGCTATAAAATGAGGATAGTAGTAGCATCTCCCCCCAAAGCTGTTGTGAGATTCAAATGAGACTTCTCTGTAAAAGTGCACAGAGCCTAGCACATAATAGGCACAATATAAATGCTTATTCTTTACCCCAATTGAGTATACTATAAGAGAATGAGGTAGTATGTTCTCTTCACCAAAACATCTTCCAAATTGAGGCTTCAAAGAGAAATGACTAATTATCGATATGGCCCTGTATAATCAACTACCTATCTATATGCAGTCAAATCATTGATTTGTTAGAGCAAAGGTCAAAATTAACATTAAACCATAAGGAAGGACAAGGACAAGAAGACAAAGCATACAATTATTATGGACTCAACCCTACTTCCTTCAGTAAGATACTGACTCTGACAAAAATTAGGAAATAGATAAAAGTAAAGACATTAAGACATTGACTCTGATTATGGCCACTTCTAAGAGAAGTTAAAATGATCATCACAATGAGGAGTCCAGAAGAGCCCAGAAATCATTTTATCCAGCAAATACTTGATCTCCTTGTCAGACAGAGAAATAGGACAGCCAAGGGCAAAACCAGTTTAGAGGACAAATGGAAATGTCAAAGAAGAAGATAAAGCAGCAAGGAACAACTGGACCTGATGTAATAAATATAGAAGAAATGCATGCTGGAGCTGATGCAATTTTAAAAAAAGTCAGGGCTCAGTTTTTATACAGTAGTAGGTGGAGAGCTAGATTTAGAGTTAGGAGAATACTAGGTTCCACTACTTAGAAAATGAATTATATATATATATATATATATATATATATATATATATATATATATATATATATATATATTTGTTGTTAAGGGATTCCTTTAATTTAGCATTTTCCCTCATCTACTTAAAATGTATTTCAGGAAAAAAAAACCTTCTCTATTCACATATATTGCATAAAATAAGGAACTTTTCCCATTGTACAGAAAAGGATTATTCCTTTGACATAAGAGACAAATGAAAATATTTTAATTGAAAATTATTTTTTCTCTATATACACTTTTTTTCAACTCTGTGTCAGCCTACCTTAAACATATGTAGCCATTCACTTTTAATAGGATGAGGAAATATTTTAAAATACTAGGGGATAATTAAAATATTTAAATGACTTGTCTGTAGCAATATGGAGGGACTTAAGCTATTTTAGTACTTTACAAATCCAAATTATCAGAACAGACTATAGAGCTTTTGAGGCATCAAAATAAACATGACTAAATTCTAATTTGAATTTGGCAAAAATGGTTCTAGTTTAATGAAACCTGTAATTTCATTCATTTGAATAAATTTTAAACACTTGTTGAGATATGGAAGTTTTAAATTTAAAAGCTAAAGGATAAGTTCTTTAGCATTCAAATACTAGCTATGTGACTACTAAACAAGTCACCATCTGTCTCGTTCCTTTATCTATAAAATAAGGATAACAATAACACTTACCTCCCAGGGTGGTGGGGAGAATAAAATAAGGTAATATTTGTAAAGTGCTTTGTAAACATTGAAGTGCTAGATCAATTGTATGTTACATTACTCCTCCTCCTTCACTTCCTTCTCATCATCAATATTATCAAGGCTGCCCTTGACAATGGGCATTAATCTATAGTGATCATCTCTGTTCCATGCTGCTATTTGTAAACTATCTTTAACTTTCACTGTAATTCCAACCCTAACCTTGACCTTTCTCTACTCAATGCTATGTCTTGACCACAGATGCTGAATCTATTGGATATCTTTTCTCTGCTAAATTTATATTGAAAGCACATCATTTGTGATCTTATGCCTGAACAAAGAATGTAATTATAAAGATATTCATGAGAAAAACTTAAGGTAATAGCAAGAATGGGAATAAGGAAATGTGGATTTTTTTTGGTTTGTTTGTTTGTTTATTTGTTTTCCTGAGGCTGGGGTTAAGTGACTTGCCCAGGGTCACACAGCTAGGAAGTGTTAAGTGTCTGAGACCAGATTTGAACTCAGGTCCTCCTGAATTCAGGGCTGGTGCTCTATCCGCTGCACCACCTAGCTGCCCCCCAAGGAAATGTGTTTAATAGTTTATGGGGCCAGCCATGAAGTTAAACATTTTGGAAAAATGATGACTACAAGATTATTGCATCATAGATTTTTGAGAGATAGCTCAGAGACCATCTGGTCCAAACTTCTCATTGTAAAGACAAAGAAATTGAAGTCAAGGGAGGTCAAGAAACATTATAGAATCATAGACTTAAATCTAAAAGACCTTAAAAGGTATATAGCCCAATCCTTTCATTGTACAGATTAGGAAAGTGAGGCCTGAATAAGTTAACTAATTTGTCTGAAGTCCGAGCCAGGATAAAGAAATAGGGAAGCTGCATTCACTTATACATTTGTTGAGGCAAAGGCAAGAGCTGCTATTTGGCAATCTTGCCTCTAAGGGTCTGTTATCTACATCAAGTTCTTAATCAGTTAATTGGTTGATTAATCTTCTAAATTCTAGTAGAGGAAAGCTTCAATAGAGACAACCATGACTGGTCCTACTGTGGTAATTCTAGGTTATAATCCCAAAGGCAGATCCCAAAATGGAACCATGAATCTCTGAATTGACACTATTTCAATGGAATTGACTGCCTCTCATGTTTGTGAACTAAAGAAAAATAACATGTTTCTGATATTTCTTTCAGTACTTAAGCTCATTTTCAGAGAATGGACAGCTACAAATACAACTCAGGATCATTAAGAGTTTATTTCCCCAGAATGCTAACAGAGAAGCAATATAGATCTCCTCTGTGAGGGGATCAGCAAAATGGCACTTAGCTGCTTGGAGCTGGGGAGGAGAATACCCCTAATATTTTTCAGGGGGTAAGACTGATGAAAACGTTGAAATTCATCATGTCACTTACTACCTTACCTTGTTTCAAAGCTGGCTATATTTTCTTTACAGGAAATGAAAATTTAGCAGGAGCATAAGCCAAAAGCTTAAAATGAATGATCAACGTATGATTCAAATGAATTTTTTCTTTCATGCTGTTCTGCTTAAAAATAGCATCATAAATGCACATCTGCAAAGACCATGCAACTCCCCCCTTTCCTGAATTGTACAAATTATTAGAGTCGCTGACAAAAGATTGGTTTTTTTGTTGTTGTTGTTTAGGGGTTGGTCTGGGCTCTCTCATTGGCAGGCTGCCATTCTCTGAGCAGTAGAAATGTTGCTCGCAGGAAGCCACATTGTACAGAACAGCTGTTCTGCTAAAACATTGAGTGAGCAACCCAAGAAATGACTGTCTTCATACGTGAAATAAAATTTCATTCCTTCTTTTTGTGCTCATTTAAATGAAAGAAAACTACATAAGGCTCTCTCACCCCACCTTCCTCTGACTCCTATTTTGGGCTTGTGAGCACACATAGGTTTCAGTTAATTTTTCTGATCTCTTCTCTCCAATGACATGTGAAATTTGTATATTGAGGATCTTCCAGGGTAGCAACTGTCTGTTTGATATCACCTTTTATATATTAAGGCTTAGCTTTTAAAATATTGTATATTCAGTTTAATAAAATTCAACAAGCATTTTTGAATACTTACTATGTGCAAGGCAAACTGCAAAGTTTATGATATTTATAAACCCCCTCCCCCAAATGTCCTCAGAATTCTTTAACATACTTTGAAGCAATATCTACATTAAGGCCCCAAATTGGTTAATTTAATGAAAAATATCTGGCCTTATTACTTGGTTGGAGTTAGTTGATCTGTCGTTTCATACAAAATAGTCAATCTTGCAGTACTGATAGAAACAGTTTTCATGAGATCTTTTTGTGATCTTATATAGGAAGCTACATCAAATACAATGCACTGTCCCAAAGCATCTATGATTTTCTGGAGGCCTCCTTTCACCAATATGAACCTGCCATTGACTTAATACTTAAAATCTAGGGATTTTCCTCAGACAAAGTGAGTTTAAGTTACTTTCCTAGGGCCACATACCTAATGATAATAAGAGCGTGGATTTCTTAAATCTTAGCTCTCCATCCACACTAATTCTTCTACAGAAAACATATTGGATAAGAAATCAAGACAAGTTCTAGGTTAAATTTTACCATTAAATAACTAGCTCTGTGGATTTAATCAAGTCCCTCAATTTCTCTGGGTTGTAATATCCTTATACAAAATGAGAGAAGCTTGGATTAGATGTCTTCTAAAATCTGTTTAAAGTTAGATTATTCTCTGACTCATGCAATTATTAATCATTTTTCAAAGTCCAGCTAAAAAGCTGGAAGCTTCCTTTATGAAGCCTTCCCTGATTTCCCCAGGCAAAAGTGATCTTCTCTACCTCTAAAGCAACATAACTATTTTTATTATATCTCTCATTGAATTTTCACATTATACTATATGACAAGTATATATATATATATATATATATATATATATATATATATATATATATATATATATATATATATTTGTTTTAAGATTATCAACTTCATGAAGGCAAAGATTGACCCTTATTATTCTTCTGTATTCTCCATTTTGTCATTGTGAATACTGGAGAAGTCTTAAAAATGAATTGAATTTTAAATGAAAATATACAAATTAATAGGACTTTGCACAGTGATTTAAAAGAGAAAATGTATTAAAATATATCAGATGGAAATTTTTCATTGTATTCAATGTACTCAAGGACTTCATTGGACATAAGGGTTAAACAGACAAAGGCCCATAGAGAGGTAGGTGTACACCAGACTATTTAGCTACCTCTCTAACTTGAAACCCCAAGTAGAGTGATAGTTGTTGTTTTTTCCCCTGAAAAGTAAGATATTGATAGTCCTTGATCTCTACTGAATAGTAAAAACATTATTACCCTTTAAAGTGAATGCCTATGAATCTTTGTTGACTTCTCTGATGGCCTAACTCACATCATGAAGATTCTAACAGACTATATATTCGATGGGAATGAAAGTAGTACCACTGATTGAACTACTAAAGGTTTCCAGCAAAGGAACTTCTGTGACTGCTACAGGCAATGCAGGATGTGCAAAGCCATGCATCAAATATGCAAATTATATTGATGCTACACTTTATCAAATGAGTAACTAGGAAGCTTCTGCTCAATAGGAGACACAAAACAAAGTAAACCTGCAAGCATTCCTACATATATAAACATATAAAATATCCTTCTCTCCCTTTTATCTTACTGTCTAAATTTGGACAGTTTAAATTGGACCAATTTAATTTTTTGTCCTCAGAAGGATTTATAGCAACTTTGTTTTTTTGCAAAAATTTGCCTTAAAACTAGTTACTTATCAAATCTTAAAGAAAGGAAATATTTTAAAGCATTTATATGAAATCCAAAATATGTATAGAATCTATTTTCTTATTAATTCTGATATTAAACATATAACCTCTCAATATCCAGATTGTAAAATCACATGAAGAGAACACATGCTTTTATTTTAAAAAGTAATAAAAATAATTTCATTGCCAACAGTGTCCTAAGAAATGTTGAATACTAATTCACTGTATTTGAACCAGAGTACCAGTATAATACTCTCCTCATCCTCTTAGTTGTTATTGTTTTTAACCTATACTTATTATCAGACATTAATTTATCTGTATATTTGCTGATAGCCTTTAGTAGAATGCTGGAAGGACTAGTTTTCATTTCCATCACCAAATGCCCAATGTAAGGCACAATGTCTAGATAGAGTATGATATACAATGTTATTGTTGAATTGAACTGAATTTGTTTGGATAATTATGAGTTATTTATATGAAAACCCTAAACTTTCAAAGTATAGTTTTTCCCTCCCTTAACATTACCTCTTGCATATGCATAATAAGAATAATTTCACATTGGTACAGAATTTTAACATTTCCAAATTGTTTTTCTCCCAACTCCATGAAGGTGTATTTATGAAGTTATATGTAAGGGGACAGTTGGGTAACACAGTGATTAGAGCCTAGAGTTCAAATCTGGCTTGAGACACTTACAAGATATGTTGCCCTGGGCCAGTCACTTAACCTATTTACCTCAGTGTCTTCATGTGTAACCTGAGTTGGAGAAAGAAATGGCAAATTACTCCAGTATTTTTGCCAAGAAAACTTCAAGTGGGATCACAAAAAAATGTACAAGACTGAAAAATAATAGAATATAAAGATAAATAAAAGATAGTCCCTTCCTTCAAAGAACTCACAATCTAATGGGGGAGAGCATGTCAATAATTAAGCAATACAAATAATACACATAATCAATGAAAATTAATATCAGAGGGGAATTAGCAAATGTGGAGGTGGGTGAGATGGGCTGGAGTGGGGGGAGACAAGAAAGACCTATTCTGGAGGTGGACTTTGAGTTGATTTTTGAAAAAATCCAAAGAAGTCAGGAAAGCAAGGGAAACAATTCCAGGTATGGGGAATGGGAAATGGAATATCATATGTGAGAATTAGTAAGTGGCTCACTAGGATTGAACCATATGGGGAATGCAGATAAATAAGTTTAAGAAGACTGGAAAGGTAGGAAGAGACTAAAATGTCAGGATCTTTCGTTGTCAAGCAAAGGATTTTAAGTTTGTTTGTTTGTTTTTTCCTGGAGGTAATGAGTTATCACTGGAAATTACAGAGTAGAGAGATGATAGGGTCAAGTCTGAGTTTCAAGGAAGTGGTTTTGGCAGCTCCAGAGAGGAGTTTAAATGGGGGAGAGATTCAAGGTGGGTAGAACAATTAGAAAGCTGGCACAGCAGTCCCATGAGAAGTGATGAGGAACTGATCTAAAGTTGAGATTTTAATGCATGAGTGGGGAGAACAAATACAAGAGATTGCATAAAGAGAAATGCTAAGATGGAAAAAAAGATCTGATATGTGGAGTGATAGTGAAAAGTTGAGGATATGACATCCATCTTGTAATCATAGGTGACTAGAGGTATGATAGTAACGAGTTGGAGATGCCTACAGAATATCCAATTCAATATGCCACAAAAGGAGAATCCACCTAGTTCATTCTGCATATCTAAATTTTTTTATGTGACTTGTCCAGGGTCATATATATAGTAAGGATCTGAAGCCAGATTTGAACTCAAGAAAATGAGACTTCCTGACTAAAGGCCTGCCTCTTTAACCAATGCATCTCCTCAGGATACAGGAGTTTAATTGAATTGAAATTGAGTTTCAATTTTTACCATAGAGGGGCTCACAATCATAGGAAAAATATTCAGTCAAGAATAGGATAAAGGAATCAAAAAGATTTGCATTAAAATTTGGCTTCAGGAAATTATTGCTTTGTGACCAGTTAAGTATATGTCACAACTTTGCCTCAGTTCCATTATCTGAAAAATGTAAATAGACATTGCAACTAACCTCATATGGTTGTCATGAAGATAAAATGAAATATTTTAAAATCACTTTGTAAACCTTAAAGTGTTAAAAAATGTAGCCTTTATTATCAAGATACAAGAATCATAAAAGTGTAAAGTGGTATCAAAATTGGAATTCAGAAATCAAAGATATCACGTGTTTGACTTGAGAATTATGGAAGAAGGACCATTGGGATTGGGCAAAGATTTCAGTAAGTAGAGATTCTATGTGAAGAAAACAGCACAAACAAAGATTTATAAGTGAGAAGGCAAAAATATATTTAGAAGTATAAGAAATATAATTTGGTTGGAAAATAAAATATGTATTGAAGAACAGTGGAGGATAACAATTAGAATATATTTGAGGGCCAAATTAAGACAATTGTTGGTCGTGCTCAATAATATTTCCATCACTTACCACATACCCTCTTTATATTTCTCCTTTTACTTTATAATTTTTGCCTTTCCTTCTTTCTCATTCCTTCTTTTGTTTCATTTTATATTCTTCTTATTTGACTATGACTTGTGTCAACAAATGCTATTCATAAGCATTGCTTGGATCTGATGGTGACATTCTCAGGTAAAACTGTTACTGAATTCTGCTTTTAGAGAATGATGACATCAGGAATTTCTTTAAACCAAAGAATAGGTTGGTAGTCATCCTCTCTGAAACAATGCTTTCATCCCACATAATTATAATCAGTCCCTTCCCTCTATCTTGGAAAGGCATCCATCACTTCCAGGTGTTACTGAATAAATTCAGAACCTTGAAAATTCACTTATACATATGACTAGCCTTCATACAAAAATTATTTTTTAAAGTAAAGTAGTTCACATATTCTAAATAAGTTTGCTTTGCAATCAAAACTTTTAAAATAAAATTCACTGATACCAAAGCTTCTGAAAGCAAAAGTGAAGTCTTTATCAAATGCATTTGGCATTATCATCATAGTTATCATTCCCTTTTGCACAATACTGTACAGTTTCCAGATCATTTTTTCCATCATAATTTGTGGAGTAGGATAATGTTCTATTATTAATTTTCTTTTGGAGATGAGGAAAACTGGGCTTCAGAGAGATTGACTGACTTATGTAAGGTTAAAGAGCTAGAAACTGGCAAAATCCAGGTCTTCTGATGGACTGCTAAATCTAAATCCCATGTTCTTCCCAATGACACCAAGCTATTTTATTACAAGGGTTTAGCAACTGTCTTCATGTTTCAGATTTTTTTTATTACTCTAATTAAATGGACATTATACTACCTTTGAAAACATCATGAAGTTCCCATTGATAAAGCCTGAAGTTACATGGTGTTATGACAACAGGGAATAGTGATATCTTCTGCAATCACCCTTGTCATTAAATGCTCGGGGGGAAAAACCCTTCAAATCAAGTGTGAAGAATGTTGATATGGTACTATGAGCAAACTCATGCTATGTGTTCTTTTAAATGAACTCTTGCCCAAAGTCCTAATATCATCCAAAAGATAGTGAAGGATTAAAAAAAACAATTAAAGATAATTTTTAAAATTACACTTGAGAAATGTAATTATACCTCTATTGTACTTTAAATGCCCTAATAAAATTGAGCACTTATCACAAAAATAAATGGAAAAAATCATTTTTCTTTAAGGTCTTCGTATCAGTGGTATCAGTTTATATTTGGTGCTGTTGTGAATCTTGAATGGATGTAGGTTGATCTAACTTAAGGCCAAAACAATGGAGATGATCAAACTGACAAACCATATATCAGAAAGAGACATACTGCAGGATGCTAAGCATTCTGGCTAAATTGATCTGAGAACAAACATTTGAATTGCTTGGACACAAAGGCATAATCAGGGAAAGAAGAAAGGAGAAGAAGGAGGGAAGGAAGGAAGGGAAGGAAGGAAGGAAGGAAGGAAGGAAGGAAGGAAGGAAGGAAGGAAGGAAGGAAGGAAGGAAGGGAAGGAAGGAAGGAAGGAAGGAAGGAAGGAAGAAGGAATGAAGAAGTAAGAAGGAAGGAAAGAAAGAAAGAAAGAAAGAAAGAAAGAAAAGAAAGAAAGAAAGAAAGAAAGAAAGAAAGAAAGGAAAGAAAGAAGAGAAAGAAAGAAAGAAAGAAGAAAGAAAGAAGAAAGAAAGAAAGAAAGAAAGACAAGAAAGAAAGAAAGAAAGAAAGAAAGAAGAAGGAAGGAAGGAAGGAAGGAGAAAGGAGGAGGGAGAGGGAGGGAGGGAAGGAAGGAAGGAAGGAAGGAAGAAAGGAAGGAAGGAAGGAAGGAAGGAAGGAAGGAAGGAAGGAAGGAAGGAAGGAAGGAAGGAAGAAGGAAGGAAGGAAGGAAGGAAGGAAGAGAAATACTCAAATGGAGGGAGGGAGGGAGAAAGAAAAGGGCATAGGGATAGGAATGTAAAATCCAGTTCTAGAACACTTCTACATCATATGGTTTTAGATCAATAGTAGGCATTCAAATGGGGCAATACATAAGACTTTTTTTCCTGATGAAAGTAAAACACAAGTTGACACAGGGTAAAGTATCAGGAAGGGTATTGTCTGATCTCTAGTCTGCTTATGATATGAGATATTTTTTACAAAATAACATTGGAGAACATTTGCTCATCAGTCAGAAAATCCTCTGGGATCACTGCATTACTGCTGAAATAGAGATATGTTTCAAAAAATGCTCTTTCAGGTTTGGAGGACAATCATTAAAGGTTTAACCCATGAAATGACTTTGGAGTCAAAAACTTTGGGTTGCTCTCAACCTAAAACAGTTTTAAATGAATTTGTCAAACATGTTTCTTCCTAGATACCACCTAAGAAGTGATCATGCATTACTTAAACAGTGATCTGGGTGTCTCAACTTTCTGTCATATCCATGTTTTATTTAAAATACTGACTATGATGGTTTGGGGCTTGTTAGAAACAAATTCTATTAGAAAAGATCAATCATATAATGAGAATGAAAAGGCAGTTAATTAAGTCCTGTCCCAAATATGGTTCAATTTATTTCTAAACACCAGGTATATTGCAAATCCACTGATTTTTTTCTCTAGAAATTATGAATGTTATTCAAATATTGTTTATATTTTAGCATTGTTACCTACCATATGTATAATAATCTTGTTGTTTTAAAACTAATATTTAAATGAAAATAAATATATTATTTATATACCTGAATTAAAAATATCTCAGATGACATGTTCATAAAATGGACTGGTTTGCTATATTAGAAAGACAGAAAATTTATCTACTTTTGGCAAATGTCAAATCAGCAGCTATTGCTTTTAAGATTAATAAAAGATATAATGGTTTCTAGATAGCCTCTAAATAAAGATTACTATGAATGGAGAAGTGATTTACCAACAGTCACCACAATGATATTTCTTTAAAGGTTACAATCATCAGTTATTTAACTGAAACACTGCTGAGAATGCCTGGTCATTTCTTGAATAATGCATAATGTTCATTGTAGATTTGATCTGTATTATAACAATACAGATATTTCTAAAATAATGGAGGAAACTATCTGTTACCTTCAAATTGCTTAACATATCATTTCCATGAAATAATTGACTCAGAAAACATTACACACTGTCACCTAAGTGTTCTTTCTGCAAGCACAACTTGAAATAATCTATATACAATGGACATCACAAAGTAATCTCATCAGCCTTCATAGACTTTCAAGAAAAGCTGCAATCACTATAGGAAGAGTAAAGGACCTTTCTAAAATACTAAATTAAACTGATGAATTCCTATTAGCAGCCTGGGACAAATTTATATTTAAGCTTTGAAATTTAATTATTAACATGAGCTGTATTTTAAAATAAATAGTTATTTACATAGTATAGCTAATATATCATATATATTTTCAAGTGCCTTTAAATCTTATAAAGACATTTCATGGAGTGGAACAAAGTATAACATTAATCATTTTATTGTAGAACTACTAACCTTATTTTACAAGATACTATGGGATATATGTATGTGTATGCACATGCATATACAAACACGTGCACATATATGTGTTTGTTTGTTCATAAGAACTTTTTCAGTGGTAGAAATACATGCCTTCATAAATGGAAGTCAGTGTCTTTTGATGTTATTTCATGAATGTTTCATTAGGATGAATTATAAGTTTACATTTTTAAAAGAACTAGTAAAATCATAAAATATAAACACACATATTATACAGTAGAACTAGCTTATGAGAAATGTCCACATTACAACTGCCAACTTTTGAAAGCCAAGAAAAATTGTGTAGAATCATTAAAGCTTTAAATCACTTAGAGATTTAACTTCAATATTCTGTGTTGATTTTTTTTACTTGTCTATCAAATTATGTATGTATATCTACACACAGACACACACACATCACATGAATTTAACATTTAAATACTAATCATCATCTCTTCCCAAGCTCTTATCCCCAGGTCCCATCCTAACTTTTACACTTCAACAATAAAATTATCATCTTCACTATGAAGTAGAACATGAATGTCTTGGGGGCAAAGTTCATTTCACTTTGTTTTTGTATACCATTGCCTAGAACTTCTATTTTATATTTTCTATCTTCCACTTCATTCTTCTTAAGTCATCTATGTCAATTCCTTTTCTGATTGTCCAGTTTTATATAAAAAATTCTCTATGCATTTCATAATGCTATTTCCTTTCTTTAATTTCTCTCTGGCTCTCCTGGATTCTCTTCTGGAAGACTAGATTTTTGGGGAAAATGATAGTAGCATTAAACTTTCATACTGGTATCTAATACTCAATAACAAAAAGAAAGTGTTCCACATAAATCCAAAGGATTGTCTTCTTGTTCACTCAGTCCATAGTTAATGGTAACAAATGAAGTTAAGAGGCAAAGACATTGCTTAAGAATGTTTCTGTAAATATGTAGTTATTGTTCTGGGCCAATCAAAGAGATCAGGTCATTGACTCCCCTGCATAGAGTCTGGTCAATATATTCATGATGCAGGAGAGGAGGGTACAAGCCAAAATAACTGAGGCTTTCATTATAATTTATAGCAGAATGGGAGGTGGCTGACAAACTGAATAAAATAATGGAAAATGAAATTCACATAATTATATATATATATGTATATATACATATATATACATATATATGTATATATATATATGTATATATGTTTGGATAAAATACAAATTCTTTGGTCTGGATTTTTAAGACCACCCCCAATGTGCCTTTGACTTCTCTTTCAAGCCTTATTTCATACTACTCTCCTTCATGAATTCTACACTCCACCTAAATTTGATTTTTGGTTCTTTATTTCATACTTTATTTCCTCCCCTTGTGCATTTGTACAAACTACTCCTCTTGCCTAGAATTCATTTCTCTACCTCTTTTGCCTCTCAGAATTTTTAGACTTAATTCAGCTTCTACCTTCTCTGTGAACTCTCTTTTGATTTACCATCTCTACTCCTCAGATTTCCTTGTGCTACATTTATTTCTCTACATGCTTTGATTCCTAGTAGAATGGAAGTTTTATTGCTTTGCAATTATAGCAGAGGTACTTAGTAAACTGAGGAAGCAGAGGCAGAAGAGAAAGAGAAGGAGGAAGAGGATGACAACCACATCTCTACAAATAAAGTGTTCAATTCAACGGCTTACTACATTTATTGATGTTAAGAAACTCCTAGTTTCTTAAGAAAGAATGTATACAAAGGTATGATGTTAGAGGAAATGGGAAAGTGAATTCAATATAAAAATGCTTAGATTTTAACTATTTGGGGTTCTTTTAATAAGAGTGTATATAACTAGATGATAGAAAGATAGATGATAAGCACTCAGACTTTTAACTTGAGAAATACAAAGATATCTATTCAAAGTTTTCTGTGTGAACTTAGAATTGTCCTTCCTACATTTTAGAAGAAAATAACAAATTACTCCCTTAAAGTCTGGCTCTACTTTTCTAGTAAACATAATCAAAAATACATGTTAAGGTAAATATGTGAACAGATGGACACACACACATACACACACATGTTATAATGTAACTAGGCTCAAAAAGCTTAGTAAATGACCACTGCTTTTTGCCCTTCCTATCAATCTCAATCCTATATAAAAGATGACAGCTCCCCACTAGTACTTTTTTCCTCTAGCCAGGAGGGCAAGTGAAAGCTGCTTCAGCTGCCAACACCAATGTTGCTCAATAGCTAGCTGTCAAGAAGCAATCAAATATATAACCAGAGACTCCCATTCATCCCTCAGAGGTGGTTACCTACAATAACCACCCACATCCCAGTCCTTAGTCCCACTTCATCTGACTTTCATGTGTCAGGCTAAAGAAGAGAGCAGACTAGCAGCTACTACACATAGCCCTTTTTGCCTAGATTTTATATTCCCTTAGGGATGCAAGCTCAATTGCCAAAACACATGTTTATAAACAAGCACATCCATATGGATATGCCCATTCACACACATCCAAAGGCTTAAAATTGCATTGCTCTGTATCATTTGGTGCTCAAAATATGTCATGAACTATAAGAACTTAATAGCAATATTAAAGAAAAGCAAAAATACTACCCTATGGAAGACTGAAGAAAGGTTCAAAAATTAAATTAAAAACAATAATGAGAAATGTATCAAGAAATGAGAGGACATTTCCAGATGGTTATATTTGTCAACCTTTAGGTTAACATAGTTTTAATTCATAAAAATAAAGCCTTTAAATTGAAATGCAGATATTTTGTCATTCAATAAATTAATAAATCCAAAATACCTGTTAAAACTAAGCCCTGTTCTCATCTACTTGTACTTAGATTTGAGAATATTAGCTCCTCCCCATTAATAAACATTTCCATACTCCACCCATCAGAATGATTTTACATGGATTAACATAACACAAATTAAACACAAGAAGCAAATAAATATTCATTTCTCTGAATCCTTATAAAAAGCTATAGACTACTTAGGCTGACAGTTTTTGACAATAAAATAGAAATAGAAGAAGAGGTTTATTTCACCTTCACATGGTGTCTTTCTCATGCAGACCTCAGATTTCCACATTTGTATCCCTTTAAAGGATTTGATATGCAGGAAAAGAAGAAAGGATGATGGTAAACATTTCAATAGAGAGATTCTTATAGACTACCATATTCCAGACAGAAAAAAACAAAAAACAAACAAACAAACAAAAAACCCAAATCATACCTTTTACTGAAGTATTGGGTGGAGGTCCTTCCATTCTCAAATTCCATGGAGGATCTCCCTGATTTGCAAAGTCCCTCATTTTCAGATAGCTAATTGTAAGTCGGATGATGGACGCCTTGTCAAGCTGGCTAGTAATGGCTGCAGGAAGTGGCAATAGTTTAGCCAGTTCATAAAACTCAAAATTCTCCTTTCCCCGACGGGAGCGAGCAGCATCTCGGGACTTTTCCTTTCTCAAGGCTTGTAAACTGCAATCAGATAAAAAGGAGAACAATGGTTAGTAATCCCAGAACTATTTTTCATTCAAAAACAATTTTCTTCCTGATTTTAATGTTTCTTCAATAATATCCATCAATATCTTTTTTCAGATGTTTAGAACATTGTAAAATGAGTTTCACCAAAAAAAACAAAAAATCTATTTAAACAAGGACTGTAATATTCTGTAATGCGTTAATGGTTAAGTGAGTGAAATAGTTAACACTATGTTGTTGTTTGCAAGGTTTTTACATATTCCATTTACTGTTACATATACATACACATATACCCATAGTTTGTATACGATTTGGCTGATGTTAATCAACTCTCGACTAATTAGGAGATTGTGCCGGCTTTGACACTTCTGTTCTCAACTTAATGAATTGTTCATTGAACTGTCTTCATTAGATGCTTTCATTTAAAGGAGAAAGGGGAAAGGAAAAATAGAATAGGGGAAGGAAAGATTGGCCTGGCAGTATTCAGGGAGTTGGAACTTACTCAACTTTTTACATGGCAGTACTCTATAAAAATGTTCACAGTGGAAACAAAATGTTTTCACAACTCTGTCAATTTTAAAGTATATCTCACTGTAGATGCCAAAAACGAGTTTGGCTGAACATTTATAGAATTAAGTAATTCCATAGCTGCTACAGGCAGATACTAGACTAATGGAAGTTTCTAAATACAGAATCCAATTTTGTTTTTACATAATTATTTTTAAAATTCCAAATTATCTAACTAACATTCCTCATCTGAACTAGTC
The DNA here is from genome assembly GCF_048593235.1 of Sminthopsis crassicaudata. NCBI lineage: Eukaryota > Metazoa > Chordata > Mammalia > Dasyuromorphia > Dasyuridae > Sminthopsis > Sminthopsis crassicaudata. The sequence goes on from NC_133618.1 coordinate 277,685,503, forward strand.
ATATAAAATGTTTTAGTTTTCAGGGCAACATTTTAATTTGACAATTACTTTTCCTTTGAAACTGTGCCAGTTGAAGAAGCATATGTTAGCTCCCCAAAAAACAAAAATACAAGGCTTGTTAAAGAACTTATTGTCCAGAGGTTGAATTGAAAAGCATATATGAAAAAGTACTGTTTTTTTTAACATATCAGAACTAAGTAAATAAAGTCATCAATGACTTTATAAAGCTTGCTCTTAAAATATGAATAGGTTCAATTACCAGAGTTTAGACTAAATACTCAGAACAGAAGAATCATTCCGTTCTTATTTTTATTCATTGTGAAACTTGTTATTAGAGCCAACATAGTTCTTTTTTTAAATCACCAGGTTTTTTTTGTCATTTTTATCCAACTACAGTGAAAGAGAGGAAAAAAGGCTTAATAATAAAAGTGAATTATAATGATGTAATATCATATTAATGTAATAATACCTATGTTAAAAATAAAACTAGAGGATCAATGGGATAGTTAAAGGATGCAATTTTCATTAAAAAACTAAGTCAGCCAGTGTGGTGATGCACTGAATTTTGTAAGTTTCAAGAAAGCTGCCTGGAGCTTTTCTATTTCATCAGTGTAAAATAGTCACTTTTAAAATTTCCAGTTTTAATTTAAGAAATAAAATGCTTTCTCATAGTGAGGAGTAGTTGTTAAAGTATTTTTAAGACTTAATTGCAAAATATCCTCCATGTTTTATAGCTTCATCTGATGTACACAAATGAATATAGAGAGTCATTTGAGTATTGGTGCAAGTAAATATGCATATATAGATGTATATTTACATATATATCCATATATTCACATATATATTAAACATTATACAAAATTCTCTTCCCAGGTCTGTAGATCCAAAGAAAAATGTGAATAAGGATTAAACAATTTGTTTAGGTAAAAATATTTTTGTCCTATCTTTATTAATAAATTTGGGGAAAACACCCTGCTTTTGCCACAAAATCTGTGCCAAATTTATTATGCCTATATGGCAAAGATCAAAAGAGAAAAACCATAAGAACTCTGAGATTCAGAGAGGGTAACATACAGAACTACTTAGCATTCTCTACAGCATCTTGTAATGCTTAGAAGGCCAATGATTTCCTTCTTAGCCCACATTTCCCTTTTTTATATTTCTATACAAATTATCTAGAATATTTACTTTTCAGGTTCATATTTTTTTCCTCTATTGTCATCACATGACTCCACTGAAGAGAGTGATCTTTTTGGCCACAATCATAATAAAACAGGGTTTCCATGACTCCCCTAGCATATAATTATGCAAGGACTATAGGATCCAGCTGATTCTCAAGATGATAGCAAGACATTTATAATAAATAGTGATTAGTTTTGAGAGCAATAGCAATAAAAGATGACCAAACAGTCATACATGCTGTTGAGGTGATAATCTAATAGCAGAAGTTGAACACAATGCCATAACTCTACAAGTAATATTTTATGAAGTAGGACCTAATTTTTCAAGCAGTGGCCTATTAGGACTGAGGAATGCATTAATAACTAAAAATGTCTCTACATTTGTACACTTTGTCATCAGGAAAATGTGTTATCAGCTGTAGAGCACTTGAGATAAATTTTAAATTGTAGATGAGTTGTAACTGTGCCTGTTTCTGTTACTAGAAACACCATAGCATTTCGCAACTACAATAAGTTCTTTTCTGGACTCCATCTTCTCCTCTACTAACTTCAATCCACTTATGTCCTGAATGGCACTGAAAACTATTGCTCAATTTTAGGGAAGTAGAAAGCAGCATTTAATTTATCACAGAATATCAAAAACATCTCCCCATGAAAACTATCAGAAGAAGTCATAAATCAACTTGAAAAAAGACCTGATAAAATTCTGGTGGCTTCCATAATTGTCATTGACATAACACCTTATATTTCACTCGGTATCATCTGTAGTATTCATTGTGTGCCACTTATATGCATAAAATTGCCGTAAAGGAAAAAGTAGAGGGAAGATCCTATACTCATCCAGAAAAAAAAAAAACTGATGAATAGAAACATATATAGAATTATTTTACATATATAGAGTTGTGTCACATATATTTCTAATGGTAACCACCTTTAGAGTAGAGGTAGAAGAAAAAGGAAAAATGTTACCTAACATTTTGTAATATGTAATTGTAATATGTAATTTTATTACATAGCAAATCATACATAATAGATTTGTAGATTCATATACAATTATCTTTTTAAAGTTCTACTATGTTATGCAACTCCTTATTTTATTTCATAAATTAACAAGAAAACAAAATTTGGGGAGGATGAATCTAGGTTACTTGGCATGCTATGAAATATCATTAAAGTAATAATTGCATTTTGTCAAATAAGAATATAATATGCCCTAGGTTTTGAGAAGACTTGATGGTGGTGGATACATTTCAGAATTGACCACTGTGCTCAAAAACAAAACAACATGAATTTCTTAAGTAACTGCTTTGCTACATATCAGGCCATGTCATAAGATAAACATGAAATAGTCCCTGCCTTTAAAAAAAAAAAAAAAAACTATATCCTATTGAAATGCACTGTACTAGTTCTCTTTTGGGTTCTGTTACTATAAGAATCTAGAAGAATTAGGAGAAAATTTCATTATTTCATCTTACAATTATTTAATTCTGATCTCACAATCATTTAATCATAAACATCTCCCATATATATCATGTATAGAAATACAAAAGAAACATAAAATAATTTCAGGAAGCAATGACAGCTAAGAACATCAAAAATTTCTCATATAAGAATTAGGCCCTGGTTCTTGTTGTTGGTTTCTTACTTTGGAAGAAGACCACAGACTTGCAATTTAAGGCTTATTACAATTTATTCCTGATCTCCTTCTATTGTCACTGATAAATTGATTTGCATGTGAATTGGACTTAAGTAAGGCAGAGTTTCACTAAGTTATCAGCCTCACTTTTTCTTCCAAAATCATTGAAGTCCAGTTGCAAGACAAAAGTCAATATGACTAGTGATGGCCTGAGATGATAATGTTTAAGTTAGGATTTGAAAGAACCCAGAAACTCTTGGAGGCAGAAGAAAGTATATAACATTCCAAGCATGATACCAACTAAGATGATAAAAATATTTAGAAAATAGTTATTTTTAAACAATAAAAGAAGAAATATCCTGAAGTCACACCTAATTATATCATTAATTCAATTAATATACATATGCATATGTATATAAAATATGTATACACATATATATATATATATAGAATATGTATACACACACACACACACACACACACACACACACACACACACACACACACACACACATATATATATATATATATATACTATGTCACTAATTTACAGAAACAATTAGTAACATGTTGCCATGTTGACCATACTGGGCTATATCTAGACAAAAAGGTCAAAAAAAAAAGAAAAACAATGAATAACTAATTTCTGACATTGAGAGAAGGTTACAGTTGATTAAGGTGGGGGGGCATAATATATGCAAAGGTAAACTGAACAAAAGAAGAGTGTAAACCAACAAAGGGAAAATCCGGACAATGGAATTTTAGGAAATTTGCAATAGAAGAGAACATTTGATAGGGCAAACCATGAAAGTCTTCATTGAGTAGAATGAAGCAGAATGAAACTGTTAGAGATCACAAATATGACACTGAAGAGACCTTATAAACAATCTAGTTCAACGCTTTTATTTAAAAGATGAGGACATGGAAACAGATGAGTTAAATGATTTTGCCAAGATCATAAAAGTAGTAAATAGCAAAAGAAGAATTTGAATACAGATCCATTTGTTCTAATTCTAGTTCTAGTTAGTACTCTTCACTCCAGATTGCTTGCTACCTTTAAGGAAGAAAAGGATTTTAATAACCAGATAACAGGAGAAAGTACATTCCCAGACATGGGCAACACATTAATTGACTGAAGAGAAAGTAGGAAAATTACAATGGAAGGAGATCAGGAAATAAATTGTGATAAGTTTTGTATTTCAGGTTTGAGAGTTTATATATTATCTTATAGGAAATAGTTACTATGGGAATTTGAATAGAAAGAGTCATAGTAAGAACTCCAAATTATGTATTAAGAATAGAGTCTACTGGCACAAAGAGATTAGTTGAGCAGTTCAATTATTAGTTTAATAGTCAATTGAATAATTATGACATCATAGAAAACAAGGGCCTATTGAAAAGAGATCATTTAAATCATTGCATTTACACCCCTAGGACCTTGCACATTGTCTGACAAACAGTAGGTGCTCAATAAATAAATATTGAATGATTGTTAATAATGTGGAAGTTAGTGATATATTAAATTTGAAGCATAGGCAAAATATCAAGGTAGAGACTCTTGGCAAGAATATTGAAATGTATGCTTATATTTGAAAGAATAGATTTAGGGCTTGAGATATGGTTTTGACAATCATCTATGTAAAAATAGAAATTGAACCCATAATAGTGTCTGAGATCACAAAGGGAGAGAGCTTACAGAGAGACAGGGAACAGGACAGTCTCAGGGGACATCAATGCATTAATGGGTTGGATGAAGATAAATCTTCACTGGCTAGTGGAGGAGATGGAAAATTAGGGGACAGACAAGTTAGAAGGAAAACAAGAGAGAACAGTGTTAGACAATCAAGATAGGATAGAATATAAAAGACAAGGAGGTAGTCAATTGACATCAACTGATAATAATTTTCTCCTTAGTTATTGAAATAGTTTCTTCTCATCCTTCTATTGAATTTTTCAATGTTTTTCTTTGCCTTTTTGATAAAACTATCTTCTTCCTGAGACTCTCCTCTTTTTGGTTTATAATTTGTTCCTTTGCCTGGTAATTGATAATCTCATCTCTAAGTGTTTCTTTTCCCTTCAATCCCCTTACTATAAAAGCCATTTCTCATCGACATTTTTGTGAAAAATTGTTCTTCAAAAAATTTCAACTCTTACCTCTAAGAAGATGATTTCCAAGGCTACTTAACATGTTTACAGTGACCTTATTTTCTTTGCTCAAAAAAATGCATTTTATCTTTAGATAATCATTTTATTTAGATAGCACCTTAATAGTTCTAGTTTGTTTGGCTTGCAACAAGAATTTATCTTTTGATTTCTCCCTCCTTCAAACTTTTGTTCCATATAAAATTTATATTATTTCTTTCTATTTTTTTCATTAGCTTCCCTACTTATACATTTCATCCTTTCATCCCTGAATAACTTTTGCAATTTGTTATACAAATGGTTACTATTTTTTTCTAGATAGACCTTTGATTTTATTGATGTGAGCATTTTCTGGTCAAGGAGCTGACTCTATTAATACACGTCTTTAACTTATTGTCTTAAAGAGTTGCCAAGACCACTGTCTTGTCTAGTGTCAGAGTCAGGATCAAAGGCAGGACTTGAATACAGATCTTCCTGGCTCTAATTTCAGTTCTCTTTCTACTAGTCTGCCTCTTACTATTAAGTTAATATTCTCTAAATACTATTTTCATTTTATCATTCTCTCTGACTAATAAAAAAAAAACCTACAATGATCTCCCCTTTTATCTACAAGATCAGAACTAAACCTTCATGCCAAGCATTCAAAGCACTCTCAAATGATCTTTTTATTTCCAGCCAAATTAATCTCTCCCAGAGCCTGAAGATTGCAGATCCTTGGAAGAGTAGAATATGTTGATTCCTTTTGGGACATTAAGATCCTGGAGTCAATATAATAAAATAACTGGGAAGTCTAATCTTTTGGACAACAGAATTTGAAGGTGAAATGCATTCCTATGTGCAGAAGAAAAAAAATACAAACCTCAAAACCTTAATCATGACTGCACTGAAATTATCTAGGAAAATATGAAGCAAAATGCTCCCAAATTATCCAAAATACAGATTATAACATCTTTCCCCTAAAATCACTGGAGATTTAAAGAAGACTCTTATAAGAGTTACATTTATGATTGAGATTTCAGGGGCAGTTCAGTGGAAATGAAAAAAAAAGTGATTTGGAAGCAGAATAAAGAAGGGGATAATAAAAGAAATTTCTGTAGGTAGGGTACAGAGAACATCAGAGAATCAAGGTGGCTATGAATAGAAGACTTCCCATATAAAGGATGAAACTGGGAAGCAAAGCAAAAAAGACCCTTCTTCCCTCGAGAATAAGGGACTACAAAAATAAAATTAAACTTGGGTTAGGGACATACATGAAATAAGCCAGCCACAGAGGGAAGAACCTTATTGATTGAAAGGGTGTTGTAAGAGTTGGGAAGATGATAATGTTTCCAACTTATTCAAAACTGATAGAGTAATTTGAACTTGTGATCCATATTGTAATTAGTTCATGTAGCTTGCAAGTAGTTTTACCTTCTGAATGCTATAGAAAAAGTAACTGTATACTTTAAAACTGATGATCATATGTGTGGCATTGCATTGAATAAGGTAAAATAAATCACTGTCTGAATATAGCATCTGAATATAGTAACTAATATTTTCTATATCTACCAAAGGAAAAAATTTCGGTTGGCAAATAACAGATTTATTTTATATAAAATGAAATTTTGCATTTGTTAGAGTAGATAGAGTCATTATAGAAGACTGAAATTTTCTCTCTCTGCTATATAAAAATGGGAAAGTCAGACAGAGATTAGGTGAAGAGTTTTTTCAAATGATGAGAAGGGGTTAGATAACCTTTCAATGTCTTCCCAAATTTTTCATCACATAATAGACAATCAATCATCAAACATATAGGGACTCTCAAGACTAGGATAGTGTGTGGGGTGGGCAGGAGGAGTGGGAGTAGAGATCCAAATCCAGCACCATGGAGAGATCATGATCTTTGTAGAAGTTCTCAGGGGCATGTAGGTTATGGTTATGGTCACTTTACCATTATGCATTGTCACAAGGCAAGTGCATACATACTGAGAGTGGATGTAGTCTATTGAATAGGGTATTGGGCTTATAGTAAGAAACATCTGAGTTCAAATTTCACCTCAGACACTAGCTGTTTGATCTGTAGCAGTTCACTTAATTTCTCTAGGCCTAAGTTTCCTTATAAGTAAAAATTAGGGGTCTAGAATCAATGACCCCTAAGACCTTTCTAGTTCTAAATCTATGATCCAGTTAATTTAAAATAAAGGTATTTGTAAAATAATAAAATTATTAGGGGAAATAGTTAAGCTAGAAATACTATTATAACATCAAGAAAATTAAATCAATCAACCCCACTGAGATGATTAATGTGGCAGATGAAATATCAAGTAATAATAAAATGAAAAAGATCTTTTTGTATTTTAGAAATCATATATTTTGCAAGAAGTCTTTGTGAAACTTTTAGTGAGAGATTCTATTTTTTTAAAATTATAATGAATATTCCATTGAAGGAAAAAGAACAGAAGTCTATAGAATGCCTGTAAAATGATTATTTTTTGCTCTTTGTTTCCAAGAAAAGGTTATGAGGATTCTGAAGTTAATTCATCTAGAGAGCCTTAGAAAGAAAGATTAAGAACAGCAATTTCAAAGTCAACAGAATAAAAATCATTTGACTTTGTCCTACCAGTCCTAGCACCTCTTTCCCATTTTTTTCCTAGTTGTTTTTTAATCTTAACCAAAATCTTACTCTAAGGCACCATCATGGCATGGAAGTAGCCCCCAAAGATATAGCAGAATGGCATAATATCTGGAAGCTTGAACCAAACTAGAAAAGTTTATAGTATGGGCCCAGCACTGGAATAGTTATGTATTTATCTTTTGAGAACTAATCTAATTGTGAAAATATGCACCATCAGTTTGCTGGCCACTGCAAGACGAATTTTTTAACCAGAGCAATTCAAGAAACATGGATGATGATGGATGATCAGGGCTGGTGAAGGGATCAATCACAAGAAGAAATTATATTTTTTTAATAAAAGTGCAACAGTGTCCTTATTTTTTATTTCTCTTTAACTCATATTCAAACAATGTTATCTACTAAATCCCCCACATTCAGAACTTTTGATGCAAAGTTGCTTCTGTTAAAAATTATAAACTTTAAAAGTACTATTTGATTAGAGGTTAAGACCTTCGATTTCATCAGCATAGAAACTCCTTGTACCAATGTTGATTTACAACTTCTTTATAATAAATGACCTTAAAAAGTTGTCCAGGGTACTAAGAAGTTAAGTAACAATGGGGTCATGCATGGATCAGAGAATGGATATGTTTATGAGCCCAGACCTTCTTAACTCCCACTATTCATCACACCACACTGTCTTTCTACCAGGAGATCATAATAGTAGTGAAAACTATTCTTTTTAGCAGAGGAAAGTAGGGCATGTTTTCTTCCAGAAATGGGAGAAGGGAGAGTCGGGCCAATAGCCTCTTAAATTTTGCTTTTTAAAAAAGTACTTCTTAGGATCTGGACAGGCAAGATTTTATGGATTTTTATACTTGTTTTGCTTAGGAGAAACCAGCACTACAGACTTCCACTATTTATCAATTAATCTGGCATCCAGCCTCAAAGGAAGAAGGTCGACCTGTATTAAAAATGCAGCCATCAAAAATTCATCAAAAGCTTCAGCATTTTAACTCATGAACCTTTGAACACCTGCATACTTGTCAGATCTCTGCTTATAGTTAACAGTGAGATCTATAGTTACTACAGTACCTACATTTGCCCTGACATGAGCTGCATAAGGAGTCTTTCAGGAAAGTACCGTAAAGATTGCACAGAGCAACATTTACCCTTTCCTCATTACCTTCAACACAATAGACCACCACATATTGACACCACCCAAAGTTCAAAGTCAATCAAAGCAGCTCTTCTGCAGTAGGAAAAAAAATATGTCGAGGGGCCTTTATTTTCCCAATTATAAACATCACAAAGTTTGCAAGAAATGAATGTAAAACTATCTCTGGAAGGATCACACACAGTATAGGTTACAAATTGAAGCCCTTTAATGCTCTCCAAGAAAGGAAAAAAAGAAGCAATGATTTCAGAGCCTTTTCTATAACGGGTTAGGAAAGCTGCACAGTCTATGCTAGCTAGAAGTTAAAACGAGAACAAACCTTCAAGTTCAAGGTAAGAACTCTCCTGCTTAACTAATGCAGTGCTCATAGCTGTCATCATTAATTTATGTTAGCCTCTGTAAACATCAAGAGTATAATAGGCCAATTTCACAACTAAATATAGATGCACATTTTGCCCTTATATAAATGGCAGATTGCTGCTGTAGATCATCACTGCGGCAAGACGTCAGTAAAGATGCACTGTTTGATGGTCTGATGCTCACACAATATATAAAACCAGTTGTAATGGTTGTTTGGAAGCAAAGTGTAACATAGCAGCAAAATTTCATTTGTTCCACAAACTCAGGATATATTAAGCTTGGCTGACAAAGACTATTGGATGTGCTAAATCAGTTTGACCTTCATTCTTGCTTTATTTTTCTCATTTAACATGTGAAATGACCATTATTTTTCACCATGTAAGAAGATATCATGAAATTCGTTGCCACCCCTCCAAAAAAATTCTTAACATATCGTAAAACTAATCTTTGCAGTTGTTAATGTTTTACTCATTACTATAATCACGGGGTACCTTTGCTAATTTAAAATAATGTACACACTAACATATGGATTCTAATAGGATGATCATGACTCACATTTGACTTTTTGTAGAACAGATCAGAAAGTAATTAAAACCATTCAACTAAGTCTTTTGTCTCCTTGTCAGAAAATGCTTTGTGTATGTGTGAACTCCATCATTAAATTAATTGTCTTTTAACCAATGAGCATTTTTATTTGAACACCTTAAGTAACAAGATTTACTTCTAGAATGAGTCATTAGAATAGTAATAATAGGAAACTGCCACTTTTTTTTCAGTATGACTAATTTCATTCCTTCACAATCCTTTTCAACTAATGTTCACCTTGATTCAAATAACGATTACCTGGGCCTTTGTAAGACCCAAACTATTAATCGTCCCTTTTGCCTTCTGCCAGAATTCTCATCCTGAATCAAAGTGTTTTGTTCTTCTTTTTTCTTCCAAAACTTTAAAGTATGCAACTGGCAAATTTGTGATAATGGAGAAACTGCAGCTTTATCAAGCAATTTTGCTGTACCCAATAAATAGCACTTTACCTTGGAGCAACTTGTATATTTCACACCTTAAATTTCTATTTACCAAATCAGCTAATCACTTCACAATTGAACTTCTCAGAACAAAAAATTATCAATTAAAGTGGTTGAAACTCCTGCAAATTATCATTTAGGAATGAAGTAATTGCTTTCATCAGGGCAGAAAAGCCCGCCAGAACAGAAATGTCACTTTAGATTAGTGTTCTCACTCCTGAAGCTATGGATGACACAGCTGATATAAGACTAAATGCCAAGACCAATCAATTGCTTTTGTGGCTCGGCTCGGAGCTGCTGTAAAAGGGGCCATTTTCTAGGATCTACTCTTCATTATAGTAAATGCTATCTCCTTGGTAACATAATTCCATTTCTCATAAATTCTGTCTGAGAGCATTGTCCTAACAATGGATGTTTGTGGAAAAGAGTGCTGTTGGTTTAATGCACAGAATTTAGTGTGAACGGCTGTCAAACTGCTATACTTTACTTGTTCTTAAACATAAATTGAAGTCTTATACGTTAAAAAAGAAGAAATCTTGGTAAGAAATGAATGTTCCGAACAAACGTACGATATTGTACTTAAAGGTTTTTGTGCCACTGGCTTAGAATTCAGACTCTTTGAGTTCATGGATGTTGTGTCTCTAAGAGGCTTCCTGGGCTTTGCACCTATCTATCACTTCAAACCAGAGGCTGGTAAACATTGCTCTTACACTCTCAGCAACAGAGTTTGCAAATGCAAAACTGCAGAGCCAAAAGCAGACTCATTAGGATACAGCATGCTATTTGTGAGTAGCCACAACTGTGTGAGTTAGGGGGAAAATGTTCTTTGAGCCCAGCCCTTCCTGGAAAGCATCCAAATCTTAATTTGTATTGTTCATCTCCCAGAAGTTTCGAGAAGCTGGGTTATGGGCTCCAATTAAAAGGAAATTGAAGGAGCTAATCTAGTAAATGAGCAGCAATTCTATGCATTGCTCTCTTTAAACACTGGGGTTTAGAAGAAATTCAGGATCACCACTTTTTGCCCAACATGGAGCAGCTTCTCATTCTGGTCAGTCAGCACATGGTTGTCAGTATCATTGAAAATAAAAGGAGTCACATCACACCTTGTAAGGGTGGCTAATATAACAAAATGGGTAAATTTTGCATATTAGAAAACTAGGGCACTAATGCACTGTTGGTAGAATTGTGAACTGATCCAACCATTCTAGAGAGCAATTCAGAACGATTTCCAAAAAGTTACAAAACTGTATATATCCTTTGATCCAGCCGTGATCTGTATTCCAAAGACATTACCCCCCCCCCCAAAAAAAGGAAAAGGACTTATTTGTTCAAAAATATTTATAGCAGCTTTTTTGTGATGGCTAGGAATTGGAAATTAAAGAAATGTTCATCAATTGGGGAATGGCTAAACAAACTATGGCAGATGATCATAGTGGAATATTTGTATGCTGTAAGAAACGACAAGCAAGATGACTTTATTAAAACCTGGCAAGACTTACATGAACTGATGCATAGTGAAGCAAATAGAACTAGAACAGTGTACATAGTAACAGCAATATAACTTAGCTATTCTATTAGAAAGACAATGATCCAAGACAAATCCAGAGAACTAATGATGAAGTATACTATCCACTCTCCAGAGAAAGAATTGATATTGATTTAATACAAATTGAAGCATTCTATTTTTTGGCTTTTGCCTTTTATTTGTCTTCTTTTACAAAATAACTAATGTGGAAATGTTTGACATAAGTGCACATGTATAATCTATATCTTATTGCTTACAATCTAAGTGGGGGAGGGGAAAGATAAAATTTGGAACTCACAACTTTATATGTGTTTTAAAATTATTTCTTAAATGATAAATCTTTTTAAAAAGCAAATAGCAGGAATTGTAAATAGACATACATTTTCCTCTTAAGGAAAATATTTGAAAACATTACAGCATCTCTCCTTGAAATGGAAAGCTAAGGTCAACAGTGTATGATTGAAGAACTTTTTATCTATTACCAAAAAGTTAGTCTACAGAATTTCGCTGATTTAAAAAAAATCATGGAGTCCTTTCTTCCCACCTTGGGCCATATTTTTTCCAAGTAGACTATTATTTTTTCATATGGTTAGGAGAAAATGTCCCACTATGCTATTAATTGCCATCTTTAGTTCCATGAGCTTAAGGACACACACATACATACACATACATATGTACATACACACACACACACCATAACCCCCAAACATTCATTCTCCTCCCCCTCCCCCTTCTGGCCCTCTCTCAGGAGATAGCTTTGCCTCATACACTGAGAAGATCAAGGCCACAAGAACTAAGTTCCCTAAATTCCTCTCACATATCTCAGAAATTCTGTACTGTTCGTGCCTCTAATCTCCCCCAATAAGGCTGAGTCCATTACTTACATCTTAGGTTCTGGTTCCATTCTGTCTTGTCCCCTCCAAGACCTTGTTCTATTAATAATGCCTCTTTTTTGTGTCATAATAAAATTATTTCCTTCCTTATTCAGGATTCCAATATTCTATTTTTTTTAAAGTTCTATCTTTATTTATTTTTGCTATAATAAATTTTCCCATCTCCTTTTTCCCTTAATCTAGCCAACTTTTTTTTCAGATTTATTTGTTTATTTTTATAAAGTTTTAAATTTTCTAAACATATGTATAGATAGTTTTCTTTTTTTACATTTTTATTAATTTATAATTATAACTTTTTTGACAGTACATAAGCATGGGCGATTTTTTTACAACATTATCCCTTGCACTCATTTCTATTCCGAATTTTCCTTCCTTCCCTCCACCCTCTCCTCTAGATAGCAGGCAGTCCCATACATGTTAAATGTGTTATAATATATCCTAGATACAATATATGTGTGCAGAACCAAATTTCTTGTTGCACAGGAAGAATTGGATTTAGAAGGTAAAAACAAAAGAAGAAAAACAAAAATGCAAACAGTTCACACTCATTTCCCAGTGTTCCTTCTCTGGGTGTAGCTGATTCTGTCCATCATTGATCAGCTGGAGGTGAGTTGGATCTTCTATATGTTGAAGATATCCACTTCCATCAGAATACATCCTCATACAGTATCATTGTTGAAGTATATAATGATCTCCTAGTTCTGCTCGTTTCACTCAGCCAGTTGATGTTAAGTCTTTCCAAGCCTCTCTGTATTCCTCCTGCTGGCCATTTCTTACAGAACAATAATATTCCTAATATTCATATACCATAATTTACTCAACCATTCTCCAATTGATGGGCATCCTTCATTTTCCAGTTTCTAGTCACTACAAAAAGAGCTGCCACAAACATTTTGGCACATACAGGTCCCTTTCCCTTCTTTAGTATTTCTTTGGAATGTAAACCCATTGGTAGCACTGCTGGATCAAAATCTTGTGTTCCACTTTTTTTTCTCTCTTTTTCCCCCACCCCCTTCCCTAGATATCAAATAATCCAATATATGCTAAATAAGCAATTCTTCTATACATATTTCCACAATTGCCATGCTGCACAAGAAAAATCAGATCAAAAAGGAAAAAAAATGAGAAAAAAAAACAATATGAAAGCAAACAACAACAATAACAACAAAATTAAAATGCTATGTTGTGAAGACCAATGGTTCTTTCCATCACCAGTACAGTGGAATTGGCCTGAATCACTTCGCTGTTGAAAAGAGCCATGTCCATCAGTACTTATCATCATATAATCTTGTCATATCTATGTACAGTGATCTCTTGGTTCTATTCACTTCACTTAATATCCGTTCATGTAAGTATCTTCAGGCCTTTCTATAATCATCCTGCTGATCTTTCTTATATAATAATATTCCACAACATTCATATACCATAACTTACTCAGCCCATTCTCCAACTGATAGGCATCTACTCAGGTTCTAGTTCCTTACCACTACAAAAGGGGCTGCTACAAATATGCAAAAATGCATATGGATCCTTTTCCTTTTTTATGCTCTTTTTGGGTTACAAGCCCAGTAAAGATAATGGGTAGAGATCAAAAGGTATACACAGTTTCATAGTCCTTTGGGCATAGTTCCAAATTGCTCTCCAGAATGGTTGCATCAGTTCACAACTCCAACAACATATTAGTGTCTTAATTTTTCCACATCCACTCCAACATTCATTAGTATCTTTTCTGTCATATAAGTCAATCTGACAGGTGTATAATGATACTTGAATTGTTTTAATTTGTATTTCTCTGAACAATAGTGGTTTAGAGCATTTTTTAATGACTGCAAATGGTTTTAATTTCTTCATCTGACAATTGTCTGTTCATATCCTTTGAACATTTATCAATCAGAAAATGGCATGTATTCTTATAAATTTGAGACAATTCTCTCTCTCTCTATGTATATCTATCTATATATATATCTATATCTATATCTATATATATGTGTGTGTATGTGTGTGTGTGTGTGTGTGTGTGTGTGTGTGTGTGTGTGTGTGTGTGTGAGAAATGAGGCCTTTATCAGAACTCTTGGATATAAAATTATTTTGCCATTTTACTGCTTCATTTCTAATCTTGTCTGTGAGGGTTTTGTTTGTAAAAAAAATCTTTTTAAGTTAATATAATCAAAATTATCTATTTTGCATTCTAAAATGTATTCCAGTTCTTCTTTGGGCACAAATTCCTTCCTTTTCCTCAGATCCTTTGTTCTTCTCGTTTGTTTATAGTATCACTCTTTATGTCTAAATCATGAACCCATTTCAAGCTTACTTTGGTATAGGATGTTAGGTGTGGGACAATGCCTAGTTTCTATTATTTCTTGTTTCATTTCTATTATTCTATTGTTCATTGTTCCAACTTCCTCAGTTGCTTCTCATGTGAGTTTATCTCATGTGACTTCTATCTATACAATTTTTCTATTGTCATCAACATTCTCTCTTCAATAGTCAAAACCCTTTTATCAGTCCTCATTCTTCTTTATCTCTTTGTAGTATGTGGCTTTCTTCTGAATATAGCCTCCATTTGGCTTCCTCCCATCTCATTTATCTATCTCTGATTTCTCTTCTTACCTTTGCTATACATTCTCCAAGACTCTCTTATCATCTTTGATTTTTATACTCATTTAGCAACCTCACCCACATTATGGTTTCATCGGTAATTTTTTTCCATATAACCTCAATCTAGTTTATTATGATAATTCCAACCCTAATTTATTTTCTTAGCTCCAGATCCACATTTTTGTCTCCCCACTTCCCCACATGTTCTCAAGTAAAACATAAAACCAGTGTGAATCAAATTATTTGAACCACATAAGAGCATCCTAGCAACATAGATTGTGATTTTGAAATAAACTTAGAGGTTACTAGGTCTACCAATTCACTTTAAAGATGATAAAACTAAGGAAAACTAAGATAAAACTAAGTAACTTGTCCAAGTTCACATAGCTCATAAGTGATACAAATCTGGTCCTGTGACTTCAAAGTAGAATTTGTCCTACCAAATAATTTTTCATCCATTATCTTTTTTTTTTTAAGTCCATCTCTTATAAGATGCACCATGGAACCTTGGGAAAAGAGCAGTAGGATTTAGAATCAGAGGGCATGACTATTGAACAGGGCTGTTCCATTTGTATCCTCCTTAATTTTAACCAAGTCTCTTGATCATATGAGCCTCAGTTTTCAATCTATAAAACGGAAGCGTTGGACTAAAAGATGATTCTAAGTCTCCCATTCCCAGCTCAAAAACTGTGGTTTTATGCTCTTCCTGGTTTGTTTTGTTGATGTTATTTGGGGGAAGATTTGTTTTTCTTTTTTTAAGTTTTATTGATGTTTGTTTTTATATTACAAACATTTATAGGTCACTCCTATTGCATGAGAGATCTCTTGTAATAAAGAAAAAACAATTAAGTAAATGCAATAATAAAATGATCACATTTGAAAGTGCATGTAGCAATATGTAGCATCCTGTTTATCAGACTAAAAATAGCAGAAAGCTATTTTGCCTCTGGGTATCTGGGGGTGCAACGAATAGAACACTGAGCCTGCAGCGAGGAAGACCTGATTTCAAATTCAGTCTCAGACATGTACTAGCTGTGTGATCTTAGGCAAGTCATTTAACCATTTTTGCCTCAATTTTCTCATCTGTTAAATGAGCTGGAGAAGGAAAAGGCAAACTATATCAGTATCCTTCCCAAGAAAACCCCAAATGGGTTCACAAAGTCAGTCATAGCTGAAATGACTGAAAAAAATAACAAAATTTTTCTTTTCATCCCACTAAAAATATAAGAAATAAAAATACTGTAACAAATATTAATAATTATGCAAAACTATCCTTTTAAAGATAAGTATATATATGTATATATATACATACACACATACATACACACATGGGAGTGACCCTTTTAGCTGAGTAGATCAATGAGGTAAATGGAATTTTATCTGAAATTTAAATAAGGCTTCAAAAATTGGATATATAAAAAACAAAATAGGTAAAGTATCTGAATAACTGGCAATTTTCTCTACAAAATCCCCACACTATCTTTTTTCTCCCTGCCAACTCACCCCATCTTTCAGCTTACATTTATGTATTATCCTTCAAAATTAGAATATAAACTTCTTGAAGACAAGTCTTCCTTAATACAATTTTGCTAATTTTTGATCTAGAGAATAATATGATCAAAGATATAGTGCTCCAATTTTTCTAGAATATAATGTGTATGACAGAAGCAGTATGAGATAAAGCTAGATTGATGATGAATTGCAGGAACCCTGAATGTGAAGCAGATATAGAAGCCTAAGGATAACCATTGTCTTTGAACATGAATGGTTGGGAGAATGATTTTCAGTAACAGAAACAGCAAATAAAAGATTTCAAAAACACCTGGAAAGATTTATATTAACTATGCTCAGAGTGAAACAAGCAGAACCAGAAAAACAACTTATATGGTAACATCAACATTATTAACATTAACAATGCTGAAGAGATCTGAAGAACAAAATAAATAGAACCAAGATCAGCAACAAGCAAAAACAACTTTGAAAGAACTCTCATCAATACAATGAGCATTCATCAATTTAGATGAATTGGACCAGTGATATAGCCTGCTATCCATTATTGGAAGGACATGGGTTTAGGGTGAAGAAAGAGATAGAGATATAAAGCTATATCTATAAATGCTCGAGCCCATTTGTATATATCTTTGCCATTTTCTCCATGCCTTTGTTCATATTAATGCCTAAATCAATAAGCCAACAATTAAAAAATCATTCCTCAAACATTTACTTTGCTAAGAACTGGAAATACAAACACAAGCAGGAAGAAAGGCAATATTTGTGTCTTCATGGAGCTTATAGTCTAATGTTGGAAGGAACCTGAAAAGGCAATAAGATAGGAGAGAAAAAAGATGAAGGTACCTGAAATGGAGGTTTTGTAAAGAAAGTTGTTTATTTTTCAGATGTCTCAAATACCTTATCTCTTTTGTTATATTGTTGAAATCAACCAATGTTCAAATGTCAATAGTCTTACCAGCTTATGAGAGCTCTTTTTATCTTCAGATTTATTAGAGCATTCTTTTTGTACTTCTTATCTTAATTTATCATGTATTTTTATTTCTTTTAGCATTTTCAGGTAAGAGTGGCTTGAGATTTCTTCCTTTAACTCATTTTATAGATGAGGAAACTGAGGCAAATGGGGTTAAATAACTTGCCCAGAGTCAAATAGCTACCAAGTTATCTGAGGTTGCAGTTGAACCATGGGTTCCTGTCTCCAGGCCCAGAGCTCTGTCCATAACACCATCTAGCTATCCCTTTATTATGTAAAAGCACTATTTTATTCCTCTTGCTAGAATTTAAGGTTAAGAATTCAAAGTTGGGGTTCCTATATAACTTATACTGATATTTTTCTTAATGACTAGCACAGTGCCTTTTCTAATCTTGGAGAGTAGGAGGGAGCTAAGACTTAGAATTTCATTTTCTACATGGAAAATCTTTCTGAAGATTCAGATTAACTACTCAACTGTCACCTTAAAGTTTTAGAGAGCTTCCTGAGACACTAATTAGTTAAATGATTAGTACTCTCGGAGGTAAAAGCTGAACCAGTTTAATCTCTTTTTGATACCGAGACCAACCTTTTAACCAATATAGCATTTTGACTCTCGTTTTGACCATAAGAAGTACTTTGCATGTTTCTTGATATTAATTACTAAATCATATATAATTTATTCATTTTTTCATTATCCAAAAACATAAAGGTGTAAATGTTTGCCAAAGCTCATAAAAGAAATGCTTTGTTACTTTAAAGTTAGTAAGCACAGAACTCAAAATGATGAAAATTTCTATTGATGCTTTCCCCCCACATTTCAAAGATAATTTGTTACTAGTTTGACTCAGTTTATAATCATGCACATTTTATGTCCACATGCATTCTGTAATATAAAGCATTACAATATGGGAGTTATCAATTCCCAAGTGACATTTCCTATAAAAATGCCTATTTTCTGACAACCAATTTTCCCAAATTTTTCTCTGGGTTATAATTGTTCTGTGTCTAAAAATGCAAACTGCTTTCTGATACAAGTTCATTAGGCTACCTAGAATTTTTCTGGGAGAAATGTTGTCTTTATTTTTCTTTCAGTGTGATTTCAAGCACTTTCTAAAAAGCACAACTAAGTTTTTTTAAAGCTTTTGAAAGCTGTCAAGCTTGACATGATGCACTTGGAAAGTGGAAAGCATGCTTTGACAAGTTTGGAGAGCTTTAAGTATGAAAAATGAAAGTTACAGGCATGTGAAAATAGTGGTTTGAGAATGCAGCATTCACCATTTTTCTTAAAATCAAATGGACAATGTGGGGACATCACCAGTACTTATATATATTTTAGGGTTTTTTATAATTAAGAAAAATGCATCATCCCAGTGTTGTCATTAAAGTATGAAATTAGACCTTAAATGCTCAGAGTATTTATTTCACAGTATGGCAAAGGGAGCAGTGTGGCCTTCCATCCCAAATTTCTAGGTTCAAATCCCAGTTCTTTCAATGAATGGATGACCTTCTATAGTTCATTTGTCTTTTACCAGTTTCAATTTCTTCATCTATAGAATATGGTATAAGAATGGGGACTACTCTTGATGACCTTTCTAAGTATCTATAGTTTCTATCCATGTTCTCCTTTCCCCACCACACAGCTACTGCTGAAACTCTGTCTTTCCGTGTATTTTCATTTTAATATCTATGCATGTTCAAACAAAGAAGCTTTGGGGAATCAAGATTGTAAGGTTGCAAATAGAGTGCCTTATTACTTTAAAGTTAGTGAATCTACCAAAGAGTAATATCTAATGACATAATGTCATCAAGTTAAAAAGTATTACAGGTTTCAAAATTGATTGCAGAACATATTTAATTACTATCTTGAATATCGAAACCATTCATAAATTGCAGTTCCATGTCAATTTATGTCTTCTCCAACTTCTCAGAAGAAAAAAGGAACATGTCTTCATATCCTTTTTAAAATTCCTTTACGTATAAAAGCAAGGTGCTTTGTAATTCCACAAATACTTGCTGGGGAAGTAGGAGGATAGACTCACTGATTTCTTTATGTATTTTCCAGGCCTTCAAATTCTCTGACCTTTTAAGGTCAAGATAACCTTGATCTTATGAAATTTTAAGCTAACTCCAATACTTTCCACTCCCAGCAATTTGGGTTCAAATGGCTAACAAAATGAAATTGTGTGGGCGTCTGGGTGTGATATTTTTCTATCCTAGTGATTATCCATTGCAATGGATAAAGAAAATTTCATCTGAGAAGACATAACCTTGCTAATATATCACTGTGTCATAGAGAGGTACTGGACTGCTCCTATTACTTTGTCTTGAACATATCCACCAGATAACAAAACAATGGAGTTCTTTGCTCACAGCCTTCACACCACAAACTGAGTACTACAGAAAACTTATACAAACTAAGCAGAACACACCAGAAAAGATATGGCTAAAGTAAGGAAACTTAAATTTACAATGCCAGATAGGTTGTTTCATCCTCAACATAGTCACCATGAGAATCTATGTATTTATTTCAAATTTGTTGCCATTGGACAAAACACTTCAGAACTCTGGAATTTTCTTCAGAATTAAAAACAAAAAAAGAAAACCCCAAATTTTAAGAAGTTGCAAACTATTACCCATTCAAGGAGCACTTTTTGTTTGGTTTAGCTTTTTTGTACCTTAGTAGATGGAGAAATGGTTGTGGGATCAAAGGGACTCAGCAACAAATTCTGCCTCTGACTCATACAGGCTGTGTGACTCTGAGCAATTAAATTAATATCTCTGTGGCAAAAGTAACTCTCTAATTAGGGACTTCAGATAAATGACTTATCTGTATTAGCACTGGAAGGAAACTTCTTAATCTGGAAGTTCTCTCTTCCAATAAAATCACATCTAAATCCTAGCTTTGTTTTCTGGTGTGTTTGTTTTTTTAAATTGTGTCTCTGTGTGTGTGTGTGTGTGTGTGTGTGTGTGTGTGTGTGTGTGTGTGTATTTTATTATGTTTATGTTTTAACATCCAGAAATCATTCACAGTAAATTCTGGTGAATGAGAAAGATAATTAAATTATATAACACACTTTTGGTCAAAAAGAAGGTGTGATGAAAATTAATAAGGCAATTTCTTGAGTGGCTTATTCACTAGTCTTGAAAGCAGCTCTAAAAAAGAAATTCTAAAGTTCTTCCTTTGATGAATGACAGCATCACTGAAAGAAATGTATTTGCCATCTTCCAGTGTATGTACTTATTCTGGAAAACATCATTTATTTTTAAGTCTGGTGTGTTTATTTTTTAACAGCCTCACTGCTTTACAATAACATTATTTAATATATAAGCAGAGACCACCATGGCAAATGGACAGACCATATCTTTTAATAGCAAACATATGCCAAGGGGCAAAAAATAAGTTTCTGCGGTAACTGAATTTCCTGAATTTGAGGAAATTAATATCTTAAGTGTAACATTAACATGAGGTAACATTAACATGAGTGTAAACTGATGCTGATAATGTAATACTAAATATGACAAATTAGATTGAAATCACGAGAGCAGAAAGAAACATACGTGCAACCTGATAAGATAACTGGCTAACAAATTGCAAAAAAGCAATAGATACTAGCAATCTTAATGATCTAGTGCCCTTCTAGCTCCCCATAAGCCCTCCAAAACAAATAATATGGTTGCATCTACAAAATGCAAGAAATATTCAGTTGAAATTGTTTTTAAAATTCAGTTTATTTGATAATGATCTTAGTTACCACCTGAATTGGAAGTTCAATTTGAATTTTGACCATGCAGTGAATTTTTCACATAACTATTCTCAACAGAATTTAATTCAATTTAGTTCAATAAGTATTATTTATATATATTTATTATTATATATTTAATATATTACTATATATTTATGAATATATTTAATATATAATATTAATTTAACATATTAATATATATTTATTAAGTATTCAACAAGTACTTACTATGTGACAAGCACTAAAATTTGGCAGTGGAGATAAAGAGGAAATAAAAAAGGCCCCTATCCTTAAGGAGCTGACTTTCTAATAGGGGAACAATATGTACAAGACATTAAATAACATTTTAAAAAACAATATTACACCCCAAGAATTCACTAAGTATTTACTGTGAGCTGATATTATGCTAGGTTCTATTGATATAAAGAAATGGTAGTTCCTTCAAGTACTTGCATTTTTCAAGGAGAAAAAATGTATATGTATATATATATATATATATGCATATTTGTATATATATATATATATATATCCATATGCACATGCATAAAGAATACATACAAGGTGAGTTTTTTAAGTGGAAAGTTTTGGGGTGAGAGGTTTAATACCTGAAGGGATTGAAAAAGATCTCATCTAGAAAGTAAACGTAAAGAAACTTGGGGTCAGGAGACACAACGAACAAATGAGGGGATTAGAAAAGGCCTTGCGATCCAAGTCTCAAAGAAAATATATAGATTACAAAAAGAAGAGAATTTCTGGCACAGGGGACACCATCCAGGCAGCAGGTAGAATGATATGTTTAGGTCAGTTTTTCTGCAAAGTAGAATTCATGAGGAAGGATAACATGAAATGAGTCCAGAAATATAGGTTAGGATAACATTGTAAAGGGCTGTAAGTGCTACAGAAGTTTGTTTTTAATGCCAGAGGTGATAGGGAGGCACTGTGTGCTCCCTACAGGATGTCCTGTCTCTCTGTCTCTCTGTCTCTCTTCTCTGTCTCTCTCTCTCTCTCTCTCTCTCTCTCTCTCTCTCTCTCTCTCTCTCCCTTTCTCTCTGTCTCTCTGTCTCTCTTTTTCTGTCTCTGTTTCTCTCTCTGTCTCTGTCTCTCTCTGTTTCTGTCTCTCTCTGTCTCTCTGTCTCTGTCTCTGTCTCTGTCTCTCTGACTCTCTCTCTCTCTCTCTCTCTCTCTCTCTCTCTCTCTCTCTTTCTCTATCTGTCTCTGTCTCTGTCTCTATCTCTCACTCTGTCTCTCCACTCTCCTGTACAGACTTGCATGTTTTTTTCATGGGGAATTCCATTACCAGTTGTGTGAATTGACTCTTAAAATCTCCCACACTAGCTCTTTGATTTATGATACCAAGAAAGTTCAGCAAATCATTCATTCATCTCACCTCTTGTGAAAATGGCAGAGTTGCCCCAACTTTTGGTAAGGGCAGAGTTTAGAATGTAAGACACAAGAGTTACCATCTTCATCATAAAAGCAAAATGTTTTGGGTGGTTTGCAGCTACCTTGTCCCGGAGATCATTTTCAAAAACATACACAAGTAGAGAAGTCCTGAAGGTAGGAGAGATGAGTATTTTCAGCCTAAAACAACCATCTATTTCCACAGTTACTTAGAATTATTATTTCTCTTTAAAAAAGACTTTATGAGCATATCACATATTCAACTAAACAAGAGAGAATGAACATGGGGACTGTGTGCAGCAAGAAAATGGTTTAAACAAAACAATTTCTGAATTCTTTTTAAGCTCTAATATTCTAACCATATACTTTGATTCTCTGGGATTGGACTTTAGAAGTAATATGTGGAATTTTATCAATAAAGACAATAGTATGACACTTTTCCTCTTATTTGGTATGATTTCAAAGCCCTCCAACCCTCCTGAAACATGTCCCCAACCCCTCAACCAAAAAAAAAAATAAAAGGAACACCTCTCCTAGTTTCTTGCTGATGCCTAGAATATTAAATTAAAGATGTGTTAGAGCTTTTTCCTCCTTTTAGAATATCCCAGGAAAGTCACACATTAAGCATTATCATTTACATGCTATAAAATAAATTTATTAAATTCTTTTCTGAATTTGAGCAGGTTCAAATTGGTGGTAGGATTAGATATGAGGGCACTAGATGTCTTGGGGGAAGGGAAAGGTGAGTCACCAGATGGGAGGAGAAACAAGAGAAACAAGAAACTGAGGACAAGAAACATTTTTCCTTCTTTATAATTTCACCTGGCACCAGATTGTTAGATTTTTCTATGAGATTTCAATGAAACTCCAATGTGTTAATTTCATAGCCCACAGAGGACTTAGTGAGAATCATCCATGCAACTGTTTCTCTAGCAATCACAATCTTATCTTGTCACAGAGCTGAAGACATCCAATCGCAACTGAAGTCATAGTTAAGTCACCTTAGTAGAATCATTCTTCTGAAATCTTATGAAAGCAATGATGTTTATAGCTAAAAACTTTAAGCAACTCAGCAGCAATGATATTAAAATATATATTCAATTAAATTGCCCTTTAAAAAAGAATAGCACAAAAATTAAAAACACCATTTAGATACTCAAATAATCCCAATACACTGATTTAGTTAAATGAATCCAAGCTCTTCCCAAACAAACTTTCTTTTTAGACTTTTCTTCTTCTACTTTCCTATAGTCTGAAGGACAGAGACAATGATGAGGCAATGGGGAAGAAGGGATGGCAAAGCAAGACCAAAAAAAAAAAAACTAACTAAAGGGAAAATCAGTCCCTGACTAATCACAAGTTTACAGGATGTCTTTACAAAGGGATATGAGAAATTTCTTCTGATTTATTGGTAAGTCAATCAGCTTTTGAACACATACTCTGTTCAGAGACCTTTTACAGGCTATGTACATGCTAAAGGATTCTTATGTGTAACCAAAAATATGCTGTGCTTTTTTAAAAAATGGAGTCACTTTGCATTTCTGCAGAGACCAATATCTAATTGTCTACAAATCACCTCCAGGAAGGTGTGCTATCTCTGAAAGGAAAAGGATGTCTGAATGGAGATTGCTACTTTAAAAGGACTTATGGGTTCAACAAAAAGGTTTTGAAACATTGTCTTCACACTTTCCCACATAACTGTCTCCTTTTCTGGCCCTTGCTGGAGTGATCTCCCTCCCCTCTCCATTTTGGTACATTTCTGTGCATCTGTCACAACTGCATTCCCAGACTGCTGCCTTCTGACTCCTTTTGAGCTGTACCTTCCACTTCTCCTTTGGCAATATCCATCCCCTCTGGGATGCAGGGTGACAGGTGACGTTGAAGGAACAGCCATGATGCCTCTGCCCAGCTTCTGCTGCTTTATGAAACTGATCAGAACGGCACAATTCTAGTCAATTTCACTCACAGCAGGGGCCGCAAGAGAAACATTCCTATGTAAGAATCAGGCACTGCTCTTCATCTGCAGCTTTTGGGATTGATTCTACAGGGGCTATCAATTGAAAAAGAGGGGAAAAAATACAGACCCAGCGCCTTCGGAAGTGCATCCCAGGGCAGACACACTACCAATTTGTTCACCCCTACATGTGAAATGCATGTAAGGATTGTGTATACCCAACTCTAAAGCTATAATTTTATTGACAGGCTCTGATGACATTATAAAATCCATAGGGGCAAAGAGCAAGTGATTTGCTCATGTCACTAGAAATCCAATACAAAATTACAGCTTTCATTTAGAAGCCTTTTTGGTACTTCCTCCCCCCTCTGTAATGACTCATGGTTACCAAGTTACCAATATTTGACGGGGGGAGAAAGAGGAAGATGGGAAGGATTCAACAAAAAGGAAAAACAAAACATTTTTTTTTCTTCTACAATTTGAATAAACCTAAAATCTTTACATGTCAATGAGTTGCAGAACCACCACTGGTGAACTCTTGACAATGTATTCTGGGTAATGTGGTGATAAAGAAAGAGGTTCTATTTGACTTTAATTTTGTAATATATTTTGTAATATAATATATCCTAAAAACATCAATTTATGTGTTATTAAGTATATGATTGATATGGTATTCTGTATCTTTATATCTTTAGGAATATTGATTTTTATAAGAAAGTGAGAGTTAGAGAATAAACTCATAAATCTGTGTAGGGTTTGTATATTGGACCAGGAAGAAAGGGGAAACTAATAATCAGTGCAAAGTCTCATTCAGAGGTCTGGCACTGAAAATCCTTCATTAATACTTGTATGAAATGATTCAGAGATTATAAGTCAGAGAATAATTTACAAAAATAACTGGAAAATGAAAAGAAAAACTACTGCTAGTCTCCACTGTTTATTTTTTGTTTATTAGTTATGTTCTCCAATAATGGTAACATATCACTTTTAAAAGTTTTAAATATTAACATGTATTGGTCTACCTGGCATCTAGGGGAAGGGGGTGGGGGGAAGGAGGGGGAAAATTGGAACATAAGTGTTTGCAAGGGTCAATGCTGAAAAATTACCCATGCATATATCTTGTAAATAAAAAAAAAACTATAATAGAAAAATTTAAAAATGTTTTAAATATTTAACTCATATCCAACTTAGAAATAAAAATGACATTCCATGAAACATAAATATGTTGGCAGTATCTTAAAATAGAAATGTATTACAGAAAACTATATTAATGAAATGACTAAGTATTTTTCTCAACTTAGTAAACTCTAATAACATTCCTCATCAAAGATTGACAATCAGGGAGAAAAAAATTAATACAGAATAAAATAAAAATATCGTTATATCCACATGGCTCGTACCTTCCATGTGCCTGATTATGTATATATTTTTTCTCTGAAATGTGAGGGCCTCTTTGGGGCTTTCTTTATATACCTTGTGTTTGGCACAGTATTTGGTATATAGTTAGCACTTATTAATTGTTTATTGATTAGCTGTGATCAAAAAGCTTTATAATTTTATCAGTACAATGAACAATGCCAATTTAAAAAGAGCTGACTATCTCCCTTTTTTCTGCAAAGAAGCATTGTACTATAGGTGAAGAAGTATGTTTTAAGATATAATCAATATATTTATCTTTTCATTGATCAATCTTAAAATCTATTTCTGCCTTCTATTTAATGACAATATTAATGACATTAATATATTTGGTTAAATTTTACACAGAAACCTTATTAATATAATGGGAATGTCTTCTATTTAATTATACAATTTCCATTTTCAAATAATTTCAACAAACTTTGGCTTGCATAAGCATCCTTGGTCAAGTCTATTATATGTAAAACATCTGGAAACCAACAAATTATTACTTTGTATGTATAAAATACTACACTTAAATATAATATTAAAACCTCATTATTCAAACATTTTTAAGATATAATCATCATCTATCCTTACAACTCTGAGGAAATTCACATTTGCACTATTTTTCAATATACTAAAATATAATTATTCTTCAAAATAGGTTCAGATTCCAAGGGACATAATAACAACATTTGCTTTAAAATGATATTAATATTATATTCGCATGTTCACTTACAGCATCACTAGTTATAGAAATGACATTTACAGACTCAGAATTTTAGAGTTGGTAAGGAGTTCAGAGGATCTAGTACACCAAGATGCGGTACAGAGATCCACACTACAAATTCCAACTACCTTTTTTTTTTTTTTTTTTGAGGAACATTCTCTGATGAGGGCCTCATTCCCTCCAGGGGCAAACAGTTACCTATTTTTTTGGACAGTTCTATTTGTTAGGAAATTTTCCCTTACATCAAGAAACCTGCCTCTTTTCAATTTCCACAAGTTGCCCTCCTACTTCTTCCCCCTAGGGGCAAGCAAAACAAGTCTACATTCTATCAAGTAAGTCCTGCCTTTGGGGCATTCATACAATGTGTACACTATTTATATGTCAGTCTTTGGGGATATCAGGTTGCATTGATCTTTTCATTGAGACACAAATCTGATTTTCCATTAATAACATTTACTATGTCTTGAAAAGTAGTGGCAAAAAGGCTGTCTATGTCACAGTATATAATTTCTTAAATTACTTTATAAGTATAATAAAGACAAACCCTGTGAATCAGATTTTAAATTGAAAATGCACACAAACAGAAATCCCACTGCAACAAAAATGTACGTTGATTTTTTTAATGGAATAAAAAATGTTTATGTTTACTTAACTTGGATTTGTGCAGGTATATATTTAAATAGCCAATTTTGAGATTCCTTATGGTATTCATTTGTCAGCAATAACAAATAACTAAAATATTTTTAAAAGGGCCAAACCCTAAACCATACGGAGGTTAAGGTATATGGGGTTGATGCTTAGATGGAGGGACTAAAAGAAAAAAAGAAGGTACCCTCACAAAGGGTTATTATACCTGATAGGCTCCATACAAGACAGTTGAAATGTGAACTTCAGTATTCAAAATAGAAAAGATACAATCATATGTCTGGTTAACTTACAGGAAATAGTTCCCGAGACAATTTTACACTAACTACAGTGATTTGGGCAATTTTTTAAAATAATACCAGCCAATTTCTCTCCATTATACTCTGCTGGCAGAAAATAAAACATTTTTCTTTGAAATGATTGCCTTTGGTTTTGTTAAATCATGCATTCTGTCAACATGTGGTCACCATTTTTACATGATCTTTCTGCTTCCCTGGAAAAGAATGAATTCACAGTCTGAACTCTGATATAAATATGCAATCTTGCAACTGTTAAAGCTGCTTCTATTACTGCAAAATGAATAGATAAGAAATGGCTGTAGTACACAGAGATGTGAAACAAAAAGAGATGACAGAATCATAAGAATAAACCTCAAATTCCTATGTCTACCCTATGGAGAGCTGCAGAAAATAACAGGGCGAGTAACTCTCTAGTTTCTTGGCACACAGAGAGATCTGGGGGAATATGAGTTTTAAAAGTTTAATATTTAAAACAAAATTCGAAACCCTCCATTTAAGTCACAAGGCATGTTCTATCAAGCTTACTGCAGCTGAAAAAATTCAACAATCTCCAACCTTATACTGTCAAGTGGAAGTCATGTACTAATAATACTATATCTTAGTGATCAGGAGACACAATCATCCTAATAATGTGACTTGAACAAAAAAAAAAAAAAGACTTAGATTATATAAAGGGAATAACAAAGCCTAAAAATACAGAAAGGGAAAAAAGTCTAAACTCATCTTTTATTAAAGATTTGTAAAAATTAACTCCTATATTGCTGGGCTATTCTGTCCATGCTATAGAACATTTATTTAGCTATTTATCTTTATTGTTAATATCTTTCATTTTGAAGTCAAATTATTTTACAAATTAGAATTTGAATGCTTCTCCCCTGGGTCCTTAGTTAGTGTTGAAGAAATGTAGTCAATCTTTCTAATATAATCATTGTCCTGTTGGTAGCATTAGTCAGTCACTCTGATTGCCTGCTGCACTGCCACTGTGTTCATCTTTAGGCATGTTTACTTTGCATAATTTCTTACATAGATACCTTATCCAAAAATAATTCTGAAAGTCACAAAATTCACAATTATGTCCAAAATTATTTAAAAATAATTGATATGTATAATTAAGTAAGCTTGAAAGTAGTTGTTTGATATAATAAATCTTAAAATTATCATAGATAACAAAGGACTTATAGATCATACATCCATGGTTCTTAAACTTTTTGATGCCATGGAATACTTTGGCAATCTGGTGAATCCTATATCTCATTTCTGAGAATAATATTTTAAAATTCATAAAATAAAATTAAAAGGATTGCAAAGGAAATCCCATGTGCTGAAATGCAATTATGCAAAAAATATTTTTGAAAAGTTTATGAACTCCCAGTTAAGAACCCTTTATCTAATCCAGCTCTTTGAGTTTACAGATGCATAACCTGAGACATGGAAAGATGATGTGATTTACTTATGGTCATCCAGCTAACTGTTAGAAGCAGAATTTGAAGCTATACCTTCATTCCAAATGAAGCTCATGATATATAACATGCAGCTTTCCCATATGTAAATAAAAGGTTGAAGATATGGACAAATTCTTGTATCAAGATTGATTTATGATATCCGAGGTATGACTCCATAGGAGGAGGAGCAGAAGAACAAGAAGCTAAGTCTCATAAACCCAAGAAGTAGTAGCAGCAACAAGAAATACATACATGTATACACACAGGAACATATATGTACATAGATATACATATATATTCACACGTGTGTGTTTGTGTCTGTCTATAAACTGGGAAATCAATTTCATAGAGACTTTTTAAATAAGGAAGCAATTAGATTCCCCAAATGCGCAGAATAATTTAGCATTTAGAATTGGGGTGTGTAATGATGTCCTCAGTTTTATATTCACATAATACAACATATGATAAGTTGATGCAGTAATGAAGAAAGTTCCCTAACTGGGGGAAAAGGGATGAATGCTGAAATGAAAATTTCAGCAGAATTGGCTTTAAAGCTGTGACTGAAAGGCTTATGAAGCTTATACAACATTGTCATCCATACTTAATCCATTGCCCAGGATTAAGATTCGTTATGTATTCACCATGGAAACAATGCAAAAGATTTAAACCAATTTCACTATACTACCACACTAAAATCCCAATTAACTAGAATCCAACTAACTGGAACCCCAAATTATTATCTATATTAGAGGCTTTTCTCCTTTCTGACTTCTAGAAGAAATAGACAAATGAAAGAAGTTGATGAAATCAATTTATTCAAAATGATCATGAGGATTTATTCCAAAAAGAAATTCCTAAAGTGTATCTTTAAGATACAACACTTTCTTCCTAATGATCTAAAATGGAGATTATCTAAATTAATCTCTATCAATTGCCCTATTCCATATTCCAAAACCTCTCTGTCTTGACATATTCCATATAATTTTGTTTCTTTCTCAGTGCAGGAAGGGTTCCTGTTTCTTAGTAAGATTATTCGCCTAACCCTCACAAATTCTAATCATAGTCGCATCCTCCTGCATCTCTTTTAAGACTTTATTCCATTCATCATTACTTTTATTTCATGCACTTATTCTTGTTTTCATCGTTTGTTGCTTACCTTCCTATAAAAATACTCAGGATTTATCTTAAAAATAAACAAACAAAAATACTTTCCCAGAAAGCTTCTATTCCCTAGGAGCTACCATCTCATTTTTTCCCCTTCCTTTTACTGACAAAGTTCTTGGGGAGAAAAATAAAACTACAATTCCTTCCTCCAAATTTCTTACTATTTACCCTTTGAGTTCTTAGAATTTGGTTTCCAACTCCACTGATCTCCTGAAATCACTGTCAAAAGTTACCAATGAACTCTTAATGCCAAGATCCAAAATATTTTTCCTAAATCCTCAGATCTACTTACATCTTTGCAGCATTTGACATTGATAAACAAACTCTTCTTGATTGTCTCTCCTGCTTAACTTTCCATGACATGATTTTCTTAACTTTCAATCATTCAGTTAACCAATTAACAAGTATTTGTTAAGGGCTTGGCATGTTTAGAATACAAATATAAAAAATTTATCAATTCCTGAATTCCATAAGCTTTATACTTTTCAGATATGATAAAATTACAAATAAATAAATTCAAAAATATATCTCAAACAGCACAGGGGTTGAATTATAGGGCCAGTAGGGGGCGGGGAGTAGGGCTGCTAAGTACAAAGAACCTGGTTCATATTGAAAGACCTTTTGAAGGAGGTAGGTAGTGCTTGACTTGAGTTGTGAAAAAAGTTAGGGTTTTCTAATTCCTTCACTATTTCCTTTAATTGTTTCTCATGTTTTTTTTCCCATTTCCTCAAAATAAGCATGTCTTATGATTCTCAGTGACGTTATTTTTTTCATTCTCCCTTGTAGATCTTAGCTACTTCAACTGCATCATCAATGCCTGTAGTTGTTGCTATATTTCTATCTTCAATCCCATATTTACTATAATTTAATTAGTTAATGATACTTCCAATTCAACTTGACTAACAAAAACTTCCTCCCAAACCTGCTACTTTCTTAAAATTCCACATTTCTATCCATACAACTAACATTTATTTATTTCACTCATATGTGAAGTCTCAATATTATTTTTGTTTCTGTCCTCTCCTTCACCTTTCTTATCACTTGTCAAGTCCTATGGCTATAAGTTCCCCAATATTTCTTACACCCATTTCCTTCTTACAAAGAAATATCAACCTCCCTGATATTTAGAATGATGATCTTAAGATACAGAAAGATGCAGGCTCAACATTGAGAAATTGCTTTCCTCAGTGTAATTTTCAGTCAAGTATGAGACTGTCAGGAAGGCGTATAGTGAATTCTGTCCATAGCTTGTCAGACTGAGATGGCCATATCATAAGAGATATCATAAAAGACTGCCTTGGGGAGGTCAGACTCAGTCAGAAGAAAGGGTTAGTTCTTTAGCCCTGTCTGAGGTAGAGTTCAGATGTAGTACCTCCTGATATAGCAAACTGTTTTCCATACTCATCTCAGACCCTTGGATTCTAGAGTCCTCTACAGCCAGTCTAGTTATTTTGTTTATACTTTTCACCTCTTGATTCAAATCTCTACTAGGATAAAATAACAAATTTATATATATATATATATATTTGGATTTTGGGAGACAGTACAGAACTTGACTTTTAATCCTGGCTTTGCAACTTAACTAGCTCTCTTTTTGCCCAAATCATCCAATCTCCAGCTCCTTCTTTTCCTCATCTGCAAAATGAGATACTACAAATTATCTTCAGCACTAGTATTCTATGGAACTATGATTTCCAGCAAACAGTGATGGAAAAAGAGGGATTTTCCAAGTAATGTTTTGTAACTTGAGGATTAAATTACCTAGAATATACCATTTCTGGCAGAATGTAAGCTCTTTTAAAAACAAGGATAGGTTAGTTGCTTTTTATAGAGTGTTTTACCTTCATCTCCCTTGAGGCAACCACAGTATCAGGTCCATGGTAAATGCTTCAAAAATGTGTTAAGCTGAATCAAATTTCTTAAACATCTAGATTAATAAAGACAGCTTTAAAATGGAAATGTGATGATACTGGAATAATAGCATGTGAATGTGTACATTTTAAAAAGTTTATTGAAGACTGACAGACTTGGAGAGTTTCTTTGTAATTATGGGATAGGTATCCAATTTTAGGGTGCTAATGGGACAGGTGGTACAATAGATAGAGTTCTGGGTATGAAATCATCTTCCTGAGTTCAATTCTCCTAAGAAACTTACTAGTTGTGTGACCCTGCGCAAATCACTTAACCCTATTTGCCTCAGTTGCTTCATCTGTGAAAAGAGCTGGAGAAGGAAATGGCAAATATAATATCCTTGCTAAAAAAAGTTTCCTAAATGAGGTCATAAAGAATCAGACATGACTGAAATGAATGAACATTTTGCCACTTTTTCAAGATTCAAAAGCCAGGGCTTTTATAGTCTTTATGTTCAGTGGGCAATGAAAAGAAATGTGAAACCCAACCAAAAAATGATAAAGAAAAGAAGCATGTAGAAAACACAAATATTAAAGTGTATAAAATGGACACCTGATAGTTTTGTCAATTCAGTAATTAAAAAGGTCACATCAGAGAGATTGAAGGGTTTCTGAAACCTTTGGCTTTGAAAATCTGGACAGCTCATGCCAAATTTGAATAGACTTATTTAAAAAAATTTATGAGTACAGTTTACATTAAATTTGGAAATAAAATAACATAGCTGCTTTGTGTGACCATCTGCTCCTCTCATCAAGCATCTCTAGTGACAAAAATGAGGATACGGGTAGTTTTAGTGTGGAGTTAATTGAAGCCTTCCTAAGAATAATTTCAATGCAATGACTTAGAGACACATCTCACTTTATGATGCACATTTCACACAGTATTTCTGAAAAGTAGAGCAAGTGAGGGACCAGGATGGCATTCTGTAACCTTTCAGATTTAAAACATGATTCAACAGTTTTCTGTCACTCACCAAAATAGAGTACAACTTAAAAGCTGTATAAGCAAATGAGATTGTCCAACTGTAGGACCAGGCCAAAGCATACTGCCCTTAGCAAAGGTCTGGGAAATAGACCTTTTGGATATTTTCTAGCTCCTCACTCACCCTCTGCTCTGGCTTACATATCCATAAAATTGGCAAAAAACTATTCAATAACATTTTCTAAAGTTTAATGTTCACCAAGTATTTTTTTTTAACATTTAAAATGACATATCGTGGCATCTCACAAGAAAATGCAAGCATCTTTTTTCATTTCCTCTCTTCTCTTCTTCCTTCCCTCACTCCCTTCCTTCCTCCTTACCTTCCTTCTTTTCTTCCTTCTTTCCTTCCTTTCTTCCTTCCTTATTTTTTTCCTTTATTTCTTCCTTCCATCCCTCTTTCCTTCCTTGCATCCTTCTTTCTTTCTTTCCTTTCTTGACTGGATCTTCTCATCTTACTCAAAAGCCCAATTCCAATTCATATCATCCCAGGAACTATGGCTTACTTACATTCTAGTTCTGACTTGCCCTTTCTTTAGGCAATTGGTAACTCTCTGCTCACTGGGTTCATCAAGTTAGTGCCAAATTTAAGTCCAGATACCTAATGTACATAGCACAGTGCAACTCAGAATTTTTGAGCCCAAGAGATACATCAGTATCAGACTCCCCAGTAACTATTATTAGAGGCATATGCCAACTTTCATAGATAGAAGGTTAGATATAAATATTTAGAGATAGATATAAATATAAATATGGATAAATATGGATATATAGCACATATAGAGAGATGCATACACACGTGTGTGTGTCTTCTATGAGAGATTTCTCAGAAGTAATATTTCTAATCCTTCCCCAAACGGTTCATAACTTTTTGTAAAGAAACGTCATATTTTGCTTCCTTTTTGGCTCATTTTCTTACTTACACCTCTTTTTTTGAGTGAAAAGCAGAAATAATTTTTTTCAAGACATGATTCAAAGTGTAAAAATTGAGACAGCACGTCTGTTCCTTCTATATCTGTATCATAATTTTGCCTTTGTCTTTGAATAAGTCATTTATTCTCTCCAAATTTCCATTTGACCATTTGTAGAGTGAGAGATAAAAGAGTTACCAACATTCTGAATAAATTATGTGAATTATGGCAAGACAACAAAGAATTGGGGGGGGTGCCCTAAGCGTCCATTATTATCATAACAAAAATAGCATCATTCTCTATTAGAAAAAGAGGAGAGGAAAGTGAACAAAAGTAATTATCCAAGCTGTAATTTGGCCTTGACAACAGAGCTCCCCTCTCCATGCTAAGAAAAGGCTATACAATGATGATCTCTGAAAGATGGTGCCTCAAATACCAGTTTAAAGGATGCAGAAATACTTCCTGATACCAGCTTCAGAAACAGAATGGAAGTGGAGTTCCAAATAAACAGATGTACATCAGATGTATAATCTCTTAGTTTTGCCATTTAGTAAGCCTATGGTGGTAACTAGATTTCTCAGTTAACTCTACTCCATACAACATTAACATTAAAACTCCACTTTATTCCCAGATTTTCTTCTCCCATTTAGTTTCTATTCTTTCAAATAATATCCAATAAAATCTGTAACACAAAAAGAATAATAATCAACAGATTCCTTCATTCTCAATCTAAAGTATTTTAACATGGTTTTGTTTGAAATAGAAAGATCTCTTAATTCCATTTGTGAGTGAAAATTACTGTTGACCTTATCTGAAATAATTTATGCACATAAGACTGCTTAGATGTGTAGCCAATAGGGAGTTGTCAGCTTTATGTGGTTTTTACTCATCTTTCTGCTAAATCAGAATTTCAAATGTAACATCTACTACCCCTGGACATTATAAGGATTTGTGCTACTCCTTAGAGGACTTAGGCCCAAAAAATCACTAATATGAATGATATCATATAATTTAGTGCAAACTTATTCACATACTCCATTTTAAAAAACAAAGGCTTTACTCACCAACTATATTTTAATACATTGGAAATCTTTTATAGCACTGATATAGGGAGAACTTGACTAATTATAGATTAACCATGATATATCAAGCTTTTATTTAAGTAATTAGGTTTCAGTGCATATGATTTGATTCATGTTATTTCAGACTGTGTATTAATGAACTATGTTATAACAGAGTTCTGTTGTACTTTACATGTCTTTCCACTCCATAAGCAACTTGAGTATAATATAATTTGTAACCTTCAGATATTCTCCATTTAGTTTAATTATTTCAACACATTACAAGTGTAGGTACATTGGAATGACTAGGAGCCTGAAATAACAAAGGAAATTTTACTGAACAAAGAATCCTTTATGTGTACAGGTAAAATGTAAGAAGTAAGAACATTCTAATAAACATAATTGGATACAATAGTTTCATAAAGAAGTGGCATACTATAGTGGTATTGGAATTATAATCCTTTGGGATCTGATTGATTCCCAACCCTAATACTTAATAGCTATGTGGACCCAGACAAGACATTTAATTTATCTAAGTCTCATTTCTTTTATCTTGAAAGTGGGAATAAAAACAAAAGTAGTACATATACAACCAAATGAATAACAAAATATATATGAACTTTGCAAAAGTTAAAGTAACATATAAATGTCAGCTATTACTATAATTGTTTCACACTTTAATATTATCTCTGGGATCTTAAGTTTCAAATATATATTATGTGCAAAATGTATATAATATGTACAATATTATGGATTGTATAAGTGTATAACAGATACCAAAGCTACACCATTGAACTGTCTGGATTAGGAGAGGAGAGGAGAGGGGAGAAAAGGAGAGGAGAAGGGAAGAAGGGAGAAGAGAGGAGAGGAGAAGAGAAAAGAGGAGAAGGGAGGGGAGGAGAGGGGAAGACAAGGGAGAGAAGAGGGGAAGGGAGAGGAGAAGAGAAGAGGGGAGAGGAAAAGAGAGGAGAGGAGAGGAGTAGGGAGGGAAGAGAATAAAGGAGAGGGGAGGGGAAGGGAGGGGAAAAGGAAGGACAAAGGAAGAGAGGAGAGAGGAGAGGTGAGGGGAGAGGAAGGGAGAGGAAGAGAAAGAGAAGGAGAAGAGAGGGGAGGAGAAGGGAGGAGAAGGGAGGAGAAGGGAGGAGAAGGGAGGAGAAGGGAGGGGAGGTCTGCTACCTTCCCAAGAGCTAACTTCTCAATTTATGAATTTGAAAATCTTACTCAAATTTGTAAGCAAAAGCCCATGAAAATCAGAGTGAAATACAAACATCTTGCGTCTTTAAAAAAATCAGAAACCTGCTCCAAAATGCCCTTCTTGCAAATGTTAATTATCAGTAAGGCACTACACAATATCCTTTGTAGCAATGAGGTTTGAGTAGCAACTGTACAATATTAGATCCCAAAAGGATTTGAATCAAATGGATTGTGTGAGGGTAATACCTCATTTTCTTTCCTCAGCAAGTCTCATTCTTAGCTTTAAAATAAGGCCAGAAACAAATGGAAATTCAGGTGATGTCTGTCAACTGGGGAATGGTTGAACAAGTTATAGCCCCTGAATGTATATACATTGTGCTATAAAAATGATGAACAGGAAGATTTCTGAAAGATCTAAAGAAACTTACACAAACTGATGCAAAGTGAAGTAAGCGGAACAAAAGAACACTGTATATACTAACAGCAACATTATACAATAATTGACTATGAATGGCTTGGCTCTTTTTAGTAATGCAATGATGAAAAATAGTTATCCAGAGAAAGAACTGATGGAGTATGAAAATCGAAACATATTATTTTCACTTTATTGTGTGTGTATGTGTGTATATATTTTTTCTTCTGCTCTGTTTCTTCTTTCACAGCATTATTTCTTCTTTCACAGCATTACTGATATGGAAATGGCTGTTATGGAATAATTGTATGTACATAATCTATATCAAACAGCTTACCATCTTAGGGAAAGAGAAGTGAGGCAGGGAGAAAATTTGGAATTCAAAAAAATTTAAATTAATGTTAAATTTTGTCTTTGCATATACTTAGAAAAGGAAAATAAAATAAACATAAAAAATCCTAAAATATAACCAATTGGAGGGATAAATTATTTAATATAATGTTAATATGTTAATTATCTACTAAATTACATAGGTAACATAATCCAGTTAAATATAATCTTCCTCATTTGAATACCTATTTATCTATTCTTTGATTTTGAAGATCAATATATTAAGAAAGTTCACGAGGAATGATTTTTTCAAAGCTTCTCCATCAATTTTGCTTGACTATTTATGTAAACAACATAGAATATGGTACTATTTCCCAGAAATGCACTTCCTCATCTATTTGCTTGCTAAGTGAGTGTAAAGATGATGATCATTTATAACAACTAACACCTAAGAATGTGGCAAGGATGTCTAAGGGCATTCCTTTGAGCCCCTATGAAGATAGTTTGGAAAAAAAGATCTTAAATTCTGAAAATTTTTTTTTAGGTTTTGGTTAAATTAAATCTAAATTTGATTTAGATTATATTGGAATATAAGCTCCTAATGGGCAAGAACTGCTTTATTTTTGTTTTTTAAAACTCAGTATCTACTAGACAGTGTTATATATATTAAATGCTTAATAAATAATAAATGTCTGTTGCATTAAATTGAATTAAATTGATCTATATAATTTCTTGAGATCTCTTTTCCTTCTGCATGTTAATTTGTTCCAAGAACTGTTTTTGACTAAAAAAGAAAGCAAAACAAAAGCACTAGGAATCTTCTAAAATAATCTAGAGGAGCATACAGATCATCTGAGAATAAAACCCTCATTTTTCTCTGATGAGATTGTAGAAGTTACCTCTGTCAAGAAGTTTCACTCAAAGCTATATAAATAAGGTTGAATCTTTGATTAAATCTATCATATCTATAAAATAATTAAAAAGAACCCTTTAATACTATAATATAACATTATTCAAGAAGACTTCAATATTTTAAGCCAAACAGATTTCCAAAGCCAGTGACACAACTAGAGACTTTAATAACAGTAAAGAAAGATTTAGGAAGAATTTCACTTAAAAGCATGCATAGGTTCACCTCAATCAAAGATGTTTTAAGGAGTAATTTGCAAAGCAAAGTTAAAAACGAAGATCAAGAGTAATTTTTTTTAGTTCTCTACTTGTCTTTTTGCTGAAATCAGTGATCTCCTATCCCAGCATCTTGAATTATATTCTGATTGCAGCTACCTCGACAGAGACCCAAGCATTCCTCATCAGGGCTTTGGTTCACTTGATTTTTTCCTTAGTGGTTTGTGATAAACATAAGAAAGTTCAATTCTTAATCACTTCAGATATATGGGATTTTTGAAGTTACTGAGACAGAGCCTATGACCTTGGGGATTATTTTATAAAAAAGAAAAAAATAGTTCAGTTCTATTATTTAGCTCCCTATGTCCTAACCTTGACTTTTTGTCTCTTCCTCTCTGTCAAAGGACCCTGAAAGACTATTTGCTCTTCCCTAGTGGCTCTTCCTAGGATTACCTCAAAGATTCAACCTTATTTATTGATTAATAAGAAGGGGAGGGAAGAGAGAGAGAGAGACAGAGACAGAGACAGAGACAGAGGGAGGAAGGAAGGAAAGAAGAAGGAAAAGAAGGAGGAAGGTAGACAGCTGAGAAAGACAGATGAGACAGAGAGAGAGGAAGAGAAGGAAGAAGGGAGGAAAGCAAACAGACTATACACCCAGAGAGAAATGATTTCCCCTTTCAGATCTTGAGAAAGCTAAATTCTTTTCAAGACCATTGTTTCACAAGAATACTTTCTCTCTCTCTTTTTTTTTTTTCTCTTATCACCCAAGGTGCCAAATTTACTCCAAATTGAATATGGGTGTGGCAGAGAATATGGGAAGCATCTTCTCACTTGGTGCTTTAGTATACTATATCCCACAGAATTCAGAACCAATTTAACTTTAAAAGTATTGCCAATTTTTCTTTGTCTTCTAAGTGAAGAGAGGCAAGTATAAATATAGCAACACCTATATGGCTTCACCAGAGCAAAGGTCAGATAGCAAGAGCAGTAAGTTCAGGGAGTCATGAATTCTGGTATTTCTTTTGATACTCTGGAATCTACCTTCTTCTAAGAAGAAGATTGCTAAGGAGCAATCTCTTCTTCTGTACCTGAGGACAACAATAAAAATGCCAGGAAAGCTTGTTTGCCTGATAATCTTTTATATCCACATATGTATAAGAGGACAGGACTTCTGCCTTTCCTTTATTACACTGGTACTTAGTATGCTGCCTGATACACAACGATCTTTTAAAAATGTTTTCTGAAATATTAATTGATAATGGCATCCCCCAAAAAGTTATAAGGAAAGAGCTATCTGCATCCCAAGAGAGAACTATGGAGACTGAATGGGAATCATAGTGTAGTATTTTTCACCTTTTGTTGTTGCTTGTTTGCTTGCTTGCTTTTTTTTTCCTCATTTTTTCCCCTTTTGATCTGATTTTTCTTGTACAGAATGATGAATATGGAAATATGTTTAGAAAATTTTCACATGATGAGGCTATATTGGATTGATTGCTATTTTAGAGAAGGGGAAGAAGGAATAGGAGAAAAATATCTGAAATAGAAAGTTTTGCAAAAGTGAATGTTAAAAACTATTTTTGCATACATTTGGAAAAATAAAAAGCTATTATAAAAAAGACAAAAAACAGT
The DNA here is from genome assembly GCF_048593235.1 of Sminthopsis crassicaudata. Classification (NCBI taxonomy): domain Eukaryota; kingdom Metazoa; phylum Chordata; class Mammalia; order Dasyuromorphia; family Dasyuridae; genus Sminthopsis; species Sminthopsis crassicaudata. The sequence continues at coordinate 277,725,442 of NC_133618.1, forward strand.
GCTGGAGACACTGTGGCAAGATAGTTGTAAGTGAAAGTTTGCTGAATTGAAATGAATTAATAGTTGACCTTAGAATATGTTTTCTGAGCTTGGCTCTGGTAGATATTAATTTTTGGTTCTCCTCTACTTACTTATTGTTCTTTGAAAGGAAGATTGATTTAATGGAAAACATTGGATGTTTCCCTAAGAAACCAAGATTTAAGTTGCAGGATTGTTATGCTCTATAAAACTTGAAGTCTTAGATATATTCAAATCATTATTGTTCATATTTTGTTCATTTTGCATTTATTTCATTCCCTTTTTCTCAATATGACTATTGTAAAATGTTATGTCCGGGATTGCCTTGTTATGGCTTATAATCATATTTGAGGTCTTAAAGGATTTTTTAAAAATCAGGAGAAAACATGTATGGAAAATTCATTAGGAATCCCTGACTTGAACATGTAAAGTTGCGCTAATTCATGTTGTGTAGACTATTATCATAAATTTTTGAAGATAACTATGTATATTTGTATATATTAACCATACAGCTAATATATGAATATATAAGAATTATCCATTCAGGAGAAATTAGTTTCCCTAGTTCCTTAAGGTTAAAAAATAAAAATTTAGCTTTTATATTTAGATTTACCCTCAGCATCTCTACTTTCTACCCCTGTCTCTCATACTCCTTGATTATACAGACAGGGTAGCCTATTGTAATCCAAAGAAGATGAATTTTTAGACATCACAGTTTGGAATTAACTCTGGCAGTGAGAGGAAGAGTGAGACTAGTCCAAATATACCACAGTAAAGAATGTGGGCTACTACATTAGAAGGTGAGGTCTCAGAGAAAAGATTACAGAGGAGATTATGGCTTAGAAATGAAACACTAGTTATAATTATTTTAAATCATACACGAGGAAAGGAGGAACCAAAAGGAAAAATAAAGTAAAAGCAAAGCCCGATTGTCAAAGCTTCTTATGATCACCCTAGAGACTGAAGAAAATCAGTGGCAGAAAAGAGATAGAACTCTGAAAAGGAAGGTAGAGAATGGGTCCAAGATCCATGGTCTTTGTAATCTCCATGTATCTCAAGTGATCACATTCATCACTTGATGGCCACAAATCTTGCCTAGCCTAGTGGTGTGAGTAAAAATATATCAGCAACAATGAATGACCCTATCAAAGAGAAAATATGACACTAAGAAAAATGTTCACAAAAGGACACTGTAGAAAAATTAGCAAAGTGACTGAGAACAGATAAAGACTAACTGAAGAGGATAAACACCCAAATAAAATGTTACTACAAATGAACAAAAACTTTGCAATAGAGGAATCCAAATTGGAATTTCTGAGCAAGATGAAGGTATCACCACAAATTGTTCATCCACCAAAATGCTACTAATAATAAAATGATACAATGAAAACTTTTTTTTAATGAAGACAAATTAGACCCCACAAAGAAGAAATGAAGATCTAAGAACAAGTTGACAAATTTAGAAAAAAGTGACTGAAAAAAAATCAAAAGACAAGAAGTTTGGAAGAATTCATGAAAGACTTATAAAACAGAAATGAAGACATTGAAAATATAATACAAAGATATTCTGTCACTTTTAAAACTTCCAAAAATCATTCAAAGTTTTTCAATCATTAAAGTTTTTTCTTAATTTTACACTTCAGGAAATCAAACTGGGAATTTTCACAGAAATATTAGAAGAAGTAAAGAATGTATAAAATTCAAAGAACACCAACTAAAAGAAACTACAAATTTAACATTGCAAAATTTCAGAATTTTAACTTTAGACAACACATTTTCCAGAAAACAAGAGAAAAAATAATATAAAAGAGAATTAACTGCTCGTTCATTTTAATTAAAAAATACTGAAATATGATATTCTGAAAAGAATACAGACTTTTACCACAAAGATGAAAGAAGTCACCAAACAAAATAATTGACATTTAGTGAAAGGAAAGAATATGAACAATTCCTTCAAAAGAATTCAGAGGTGAGCAGCATGTAAAATGATCTACCAGAAGATAGTTAAATATATGCAGGTTAACAATGAAAAACTAATAAGTGAAATTGATTTTTAAAAAATGTTCTTTATATCAAACCTAAATTTATCTCTCTTTAATTTCCATCCTTTGCTCCTGATTCTGCCTTCTGGAACTAAGCAAAACAAGTATATCTCCCTTTCCATCTTAAATACTTAAAAAATAACTTTTTGTGTTTCTTCTATGCCCTCAACCACAAGTTTTCTATTTATTAGGCTAAAGGAATACAATTTCTCCTACCAATTCTGTCATCCTAGTTCCACTCCTCTGCATACTTCCTAGAAGAGTAACATCCTTCCTATAATGTACTAACCAGAAATGAGCAAATTACTACACATGTACTATATAGTCTGATCAAGGCAAAGCACAAGATAACTATCATACTAATAATGGAAAATATGCAAGCCTCTCAATATAGCTAATGATTGCATATATTTCCTCATTATCTCATTAAACTATTGATTTTTACTGAGTCCCAACTTCAAAAGAAGATCCAAATCTTTTTCAAATAAACTGCTACTTCAATTTTATATCTGTGAAGTTGATTTTAGAACCCATGTGCAAAACATTACTTTTATTCCTGTTGATTGGTACCTAACCTAATTTGATCCATTATTGAAGTCTATCAAATTTGTTTTGGATATTGATTTTGTCGTCCAGAGTGTTAGTGTGCTTCCTAAGGAAATGTTGGCCATTTCAATAACATCATGTATGTCACCATCCAAGGAAATTATGATTTTAAAAAATTAAGAGAATGGGGTAAGCAAAGATCTCTAGAACACTCCATTAGAGGTGTCCTTTCAAACTGATATCAAACCACTAATGACTTCTCTTTAGACCTACCCATTCAACCAGTTCTCAATTCACCAAAAGAGGCTATTGTTTAAGCCACAACTCTTCATGTGTTCTATAAATATAGCATGAGAAACTGTCAAATGTTTTGCCAATAAACTCATTAAATTAGATCAGTGGGCTGTCTCCCTATTCTTTTTATAAAAATTTACAACTACTTTAACACATAAATATCACTATTATTTTAATTTTTATATTTAAATTTTAAATGTTTTAATTTGACATTGAATATTTCTAATTACATCATTTAAAAATTATGATAGTCATTTTAAAAATTTAGTTCCAAATGCTCTCCCTTCCACCTACTCCACTCCCATAACTTGAGAAGGCAGGCAATATGATATCAATTATACATTTCTCACCGATATTATAAGGACTTTTCTTGTATCAAATTAGGAAGTAGATAGCTACTTTAGAGATAGATACCAAAATCTTTATTTCCAAGTATAGATGACTAGTCTAAACTCCAATGTCTCCATTCACTAGAAATCTGAGTGACCAATAATTTCTTTCAGTAGCATGAGTTTCATTAACTTTGGCAATCTTTTATGACCGTACTTGCATTCAACTATTCATTAATGATGTGTCAAAGGAAAAAAAAAAACTTATCTGACTAAACCTTTCAATGAAGACAACACTTTTTACAAAACCTTTTTTCATAGTGATTCATATTCTTCAATAATGTTTAAATCTTATCATTATCTTCTTGTACTACCCTACACAGTGGGGAAAAATTTTAGGGGCTGACACCTGTATGTTTTCTTAGGAAAGTCTCACATCACTCGTAAATAATTCAGTCAGTATTTGGGATGGACAGTGAATTTTTTTTTCTTCCTTGAAACTGAGATGGATTATCTTGCTCTCAATGTGGGTAGATGCAAAGTGTCCTCTTTATCCTCGATCCCAAGAGTGCCTGGTTGGCACTAGAAACAGAGCATTTGGAAGCAGCTGCTTTCCAAGCATGGGAAATGGAAGTATTAGGAGCTCTGGTACATGATTCTGAAACATTCTTTGACCCATATTCAATTAATCCTGGACTGTCTGCTGCCATTTCTACTTCTGAAGGCAGTATCTGTGTGAAAAATATGGTGTCAGTATTATTACAAATATAAGTATAGAATTCTTTTCCATAAGAAAAAATAATGAAAAGCACCATTGCTATATTTCAAAATAGCATTTAAACATATATCAGGCCAAACCAAACTATATCCTAAGATCTATGTATAAATGACACATTTGTTGCTGGGCAAAATATTGTATCAATGACATCATGTGACAACATTCACAAAGGAAAAAATTACATGGTTTATATTATGCAATTTTCACATTTCTTAAACTATATTAAGATGGTTCTCTACTTTGATCCTTTCTGTGACCTCACTGGTAGGGGCACTCCCTTCTAGGATTCAGCTGAAGGCCTTCATATTTTTGTGATATATGATATCCTGGAAATTTTCATCTTGTTTCCTAACACAGTTTAAATACCAATAAAATCCACAACACTCAGAGTTGAGGATCCTAAGAAAGACCACTGTTAAAGATGCTAAGAAAGACCACTGTTAATTTAACAATCCAATATGTTCAAATTAATTCAGTTCCAATATGACTTGGCATGTGTAAAAATGTGTTTTGTTTGACTATGCATACTAGTTTCAAGAGATTATTTTCTTTATTTGTTTATTAAAGAGAAGTGGGGAAAAGAGAAAAATAAAAAAAGGAATAATGATCAAATATATTCAGTAATGTCTTATTTTTATTTCCTTCATATATATGTGTGCATGCATGTATATTCATATATATGTATTTATATACATATATGTGTGTATATACATGTGTGTGTATAAAGACAGAAAAGGAGGTGAAATATAATATGGTAAATAAATAGTTTGTACCAATAGAAGCTTCCAAAAGAGCTGAGATAAGAACACTGCTTCTGTAATCACATACATATGTGTATGTCAGTGAATATATAGTAATATCTATATTTCTATAGGCACATATTCTATGAATATAGATAGAAACATATTCCCATAACTCTGCTAATAATGAACATGGAGCAAGCATTTTGTTTTCTAGAATGTTAGAACCTTTGAATGTCTGTGTAACATTTTCACTGCTTTGAAAGAGCTAAGTAAAATGATCATGTCCTTACTTGCCTAAATCAATGTAAGCTGGGTACTATTTTTAAGGACTATAAACCTATGAAACATGCATGTGTCTTATTATATAACATACTTTATTTGATAAGCACTAGTAGGTACATAATCTTTTCAATTTTAAGGCAGGTATGTATCCTAGGCCTCTAGGGTAGAAGTGTTTATGTGTTTCTGAAAAACAAGTGCCAAATATGAAAAAATAATAAATCTGGTAACAAAAAAAGCTGAAGTTGAATTATGGCTCTATCTCTTACTAGTTAGCACTATATAATATAGAGATAAACAGAGAGGGGGAATGAAAGAGAAGAAACATAGAAAGAGAGAGACAGAAACAGAAAATCAAAGACATATTGATTACGTTGTTTTTATAGATAAATTACATAATCACAAAAAATTCACAAACACTAGAAAATTATAGAGTCATTTTTATATAAGCAATGAGAGGCAGTCTGACAACAAACATTGGATTTATTATCAGAAGGCTCAAGTTCAAATCCAGATGTAATCAGAAAACAACCTATTATGTGATAGGCGCTAGGATAAGCACCAAATATACAAAAGAGTCCAAAAGTTCACATTTTAGTGGAGGAAATAAGAAGATAAAAGGATAAATATACAATATAGCTTTACTCTAAAAAATGGTATTTTCAAAGGTAAATCACTGATAGTAGGAAGGAAGAAAGGGGGTAGGGAGAAGAAGCAGAGAGTTTCTTCCAGAGGGGGTAGGATTTGAGTTGAGATTGGAGGTAAATATAGGAGGCAAGGGTGAGAAAAAACATTCCAGGGATAGGGGAGAGCCAATGCAAATGAAAAAAACAGGAAAATGCCCATGAGGAACAAAAGTGGGCCGACATCACTGATTTGTACGGTTCTTTCTGGGGATTAATATAAAGATATAAAAGATAAGCAAAGGCAGATTTGGAAGAATTTAAATGCCAATGAATTTAGTGTTTACTCCTAGAGGTAAGATGGAGCCACTTGAATTGACTAAATATTGAAGGTATGGTAATGTGGTCAGACCTGTGCTTTAGGAAAATCACAACTAAGCTGAGGATAAATTGTCATGATAAAGAACTTAAAGCTGGGAGAGCAATTGGAAAGGTACTGTAAAACTCCAGGAGAGAAATGATCATGGTTAGTACTAGGGTGATGCCTGTGAAATAAAGAGAAGGGGAAGCCTACAAGAAATGCTGTTAAAGTCAAAACAGAATGGTATAATAATAGTTTGGATATCTGGAGCTGAAAGAAGATGAGGAGTCAAAGCATGACACTGAGGTTGTAAACCTAGAAGACTGAGAGCATACTGGTGTCCTTGCCTATAATAAGAAAGTTGGAAAGAGCAAAGAGCTAGGTGGAAAATGACCTGTGTGATTTGGGGCCAATCTCTTAACCTCTCTGCACCTTAATTTCCTCATCTATAAAACAAGGGGGTTAGACTAGGTGACCTCTAAGATCCATCTCTACGTCAAATCTGATCCTGTGTTGTTCAACTCAATTCAATTACGTAAACATTTCCTAAATACCTACTAGGTATGAGACAGTGGGGCACTGAGCTATGTATAGATTAATGCTTCCTTTGTTTTCTTAATGAATTTAATATAATTCCATCTTATGGGAGAATCCTTTGCAGAAATCTCAGGATTCCCAGGGGGACCACCTTTATGACTTAAATTGGATGATGTGCCTTCACCTTACTCTTCAATAAAAAATGAAAACACTAGCATGTGTTGCCACTATTAAAACACAGAACACCTTCTTAGAGAAGCAGATTTATCACCATGCCAAAAAGTTAATTGCTTGTTACATTGTGTTAAAGAAAAAAAATGTGGGTTTTTTCCACCAACGATTTGTAATACCATGAATGAGAAGCATTTAAATACTTCTATTTTATTCTCTTCCCCCCTTCTGAACAAACAGCATGCTTTTTAAAAGAAAAGAGAAGTTCTCATGGGTCAAATTCCCATTACTATTTTAGCAGTGTACCAGAACTGAAAAAAAATTTTAGGATAGAAGTGTTTGGAAAAATTCCAGCTTTGGGTTATGTAATCATTTTCCTATGGTGATGGGCCAGCAAGAATATTCATAAGCCACTGAAATATGCACAACTGGCATTAAAGTTTATACCCAGTGCAAATCTTTTATGGATTCCTAGAAATTACAATGGGAATCTTGTCAGAGAAAAAATTACAGAACCATTAGATAATGTGAAAGCTGTAAGCTAGGCCAACTAATTATTAAATTGGGCCACTGAAGTATTTCTAAAACAGTTCAGCTTGACTTCATATAAATATAGCATGGTACTAGTTGCTGTAGAGAAAAAAAAACAACTTTGTATAATATAAAACTTTTAGTTGGCAATAAAAAAGGACAACAATCTTAACAGGGGCCTACCCAGTTAAAATGTTTGCAACTGTACTGTGTCTTTTCACTTGATTTGATTTTCTCTTTTTGTTTTGTTTCATTTTTACATGGATCTAACTGGGACAACTAGAATGATTCCCTGAAGACAAAGTATTTCCTTGTAGCCAAAAAGTTTTTTCAGGTCTTTCTTTCCATGCTGCTTCCTCAGTTATCTGACCATTTAGTATGGAAACAAATACATCTGAAAAAAATGCCCTACTCTACGCCACACTTGCCATTCATGTCAGTCTACTTCATTTCTCTTATTCTCTTCTTCCTCTTTTCCTTGAATCACTTTCATCTCCTCACTGTTTTAAAGGAGTTGCACTACTTTAGTCTGAATTTCATGAACTACAATGCACCAGTTTAGGCAAATGAAGACATAGTGGACAAAAGGGGCATGGGTATGATGTGGACATGTCCTGTCCTAGTCAAGGATAGGATAAATTGGATCAGTATGAAACCATGTATGAGTTCAAACAGAAAAAACACATTACTTGGGTTACATAGAAGAAACTAAAAAAGTTCCCACAATTATATCTTGCAATTCCTGGGCAACTGATAGTCTAAAAGAGTTATGTGGAAAACTGAGTTAAAGCATCTTACCTAGGATAACATTATATGTCAAAGGCAGAACTTGAACTCAAGTCTTTCTGAGTCCAAGATTAAGTTTTTCTCTGTTACTCCATGGTGCTTTTTTGTATCTAATTTAGAAATATAAAGATTTTCCTGGGTTCAAATCTAGCTTCAGACAATTACTAGCTATGTATCTCTGGGCAAGTCACATAATCAGTTTGCCTCAGTTTCTCATCTGTAAAATAAGCTGGCAAAAGAAAAAAAAACACACTTTAGTATATCTGCCAAGAAAAATTCAAAATAGAGTCATGAAGAGTTGGACATAATTGAAACAAGTAATAAATACCACCAAAAGATACCTAAAGAAACTCTGACTTCATCAGCATGGGAACATGTGGTATGATTGCTTATTGTACTACACAGATCTCAACCTGCCTCTGTCTTTACACATAAATTTTACCAAGTTGCCTAAAGTTTGCCAAAGTAAATGACTCATCCAGTCAAATATGAGATGAAGCTAGGTCTTTTTGATTCTGAGTCAAGCATTATAACCTGTTGCCTCTAGTATTGTCAATTTAGAAATGGGAAAATAAATGCAAAAATAATTAAAGCATGACTCTATAGTAGTGTCATGTTATTCATCCGCATTCAAACTGAGCCTCCTCCAGGTATTTAATTTCTTCATGCAAATATTATGCTATATTAGATTCTATATGTTACATAAAATTTTTTTAGTTAATGATGGCTAGAAATCTGGCTCCAGAATTAGTAGTTGGTACTATGGAATTACTGTACATGGCTGTGGGTCTAGATGTCTGGCAGATGGCACTGAATGACAGCTGGACAACCCAAGGGGAATAAGGTCACCTCATTCCATCAGCCAAGACTCCAGTCAATCAGGACATGGTATGACAGTATCGAGGGTACCTTAAAGGAGTTATTGTTTAAGCAATTCCACCCGACACTAATGAACCATTAGGAAAACAGCAAAACAATGCTTCTGCAATAGTGTGGAAATGTTTTATGCAGCTTTGTTAAGATAGGCCTATAAAAACAAAAAATGTGAATCACCTTAAGCCTCTCTTGTAGGCATGCTTGGATGCAAAAGCATGCTTTCGCTAAGTTAGGAATGGTTAAATATGCATAATCTAAATAATTTTAAAGACTTGTATAAAAATGAATATGATAGTCTTGTAAAGTTTGTCAACAGTCTGAAGAAAAACTTATTATTCTTAGTATGATTTTACATTCACTTTTGGAGGATACTATTTCTACAGCATGTAAAAGGAAGATTGACTCCTGAAATTTGTAGATTAAAAATCAATAGCTAGTCAACCAGTATTTAGTAAGCACCCACTGTGTGCTACACAAAAGTGCATAAATAAGTCAAAGTTCTCTTAGAATATTCTGGAGTAAAACATATATTTTAATTATTTTCCTATCCTCAGGATGATATCACTAAGTGCTAAATATTCATTCTTAGAATAAATCTGAATCTAGGATGATTCATCTTTTCCCCCCAAAAAAGCTGACAAGATGCATAAAAAGAAAGTATATATATGTTTTTAAATAAACAATACAATAAGTAAACTTTGATTTATTATGCAATTTATCTCTTTCTATCTTTCTACTGTTCATAATTCAGATTCACGTAGGCCAGTTCATATACCATTAATATTTCCCAGATCTGTTTGACTTTAAGGCTATGATCATTTTTAAATGTTTTAGAATGTAAGTCATTTATCATTAGTATTACAGTGGTGCCACTGCTAGTATTTCAATGAAAGTTGTCTCAGCAGTTCCAGAGGTTCATAACTTGGTGGTAAAAGCTAGCTACTGTATGATAGTTGGCATAATAAAGCTTAGCCTGAGAGTAATTTTTTTTAAAGTGGAAAAAATAACACTAAACTGCCTTAGTTATTTTGAAGTCCAAAGAAAACATAAAAATAAACAAACAAATAAGCCCTACAGTTTCCTGTGTATCTTAAATTGTGGAAATTTTAAAGGCTTTGTTTCTAAGTCTGGAATCTGTCAAATTATTCATACAGAATATAAAATATAACAAAACAAAGTGTCCTCTTTGGAAGGATATTAAAACTCAATGTAGAGCTTAACAAAACACTTTTTAAAAGAAAACAAAATTGCACTTTGGGACACTAAAAATCCTTAAGCAATTAAATTATATTTTCTTTCTTTTTAGTTCTTGTATCGACAACCTCCCCCTCCAAAAAAAAAAAAAAAAAAAGTAACATTTAATTCTTACGTAGAACCTACTAGGCAAATAACATATTAACAAGTATTTACTCTGTATTTGAATTAAATTGTAATTTTCAAAAGAAGTGTGGTATATTTAATAGATTATTTATAGACCTGTGCCTTTGTATGTATATATACAACCATATCTGTCTCTGTCTTACCGTCTCTTTCTCCCTCTCTATCTTTCTCTTTGCCTTACCTCCCTATCTCCACCACTCTGGACCTCTGCGTGTGTGTGTGTGTGTGTGTGTGTGTGTGTGTGTGTGTGTGTGTGTGTGTGTATCTCAACATCTCATTCTTACTCTCTTACCTACATATTGCATCAGGTAACTCTGGGTGAGAAAACTCACTCACTGTTGCAGACTGGCAATTCATATGTAATTTAGAGATTTGCCACTGAGAAATTCCTAACTTGTTCATGATTCTACAAACAATGTATTTGAGTTGAAGCATGATTTGAATTCAGTTCTCTCCAATTCCAAAGTTAGCCCTTTATCTACTACATTATATTGCTTCCTAGATATTGTATCTGACAAACAAGAACATGAAATTATCTCACAACATTTCTCAGTCTCTCCATCCATATGGATCCAAAGTTAATATTTTTCCAAAACTGCTTCTAGAACACTTATATTTGAATTTGCATTCGCTCACATAAAAAAAGTACACTGAAAACTAAGGATTTCCTTCAGTGGTAAATGTTCTTTCTAAGAAAAAGGAATTTTCAAAGCACTTTACTCAGAGAGTGAAGTCTACTGTATAATTAGTAATGCAAGGTGAAATAAATGCTATTCTTCCATATAGATTAGGGCTCATAGAGGTACATGAATTGTCAACAAGGACATAGAGGTACTAAGTTTAAGAGCTGAGGTGAAAAGCTGGCATTTTTTATTGAACAATCACTTCTCTTTTCACTCACTCCAATGCCTCTCTCACTAAAATGTACAATCATGGAATTGTTTAGTTGTGAAGAACTTGAAAGAGTATATACTCAAGTCCTCTTATTTTATCATTGAGGAAATTGAGGCCCAGAAAGATTTTATGGTTTTTCTAAAGTTACTCACCTACCTAGTAGTGTAGCCAACCTTAGAACTCTGTCCTTTTGATTGATTGTTGGATTTTTTTCTCCACAATGACCATGCCGCTTCCATTCAACAGAATGTGACTTCACATTGAAAGGACATAAAAATGACTTCTTCTCTAAATATGATGGTGAACAAGTCACTTTTCAGTCCTTACTATCAGTAAAAATATCTATGTGTAGAAAAATTACAGCTAAATCCAAAGGGAAAAAAAAGAATCCCAATATGGTAAATTACTTATGCACTAATATCAGACTCAAATTCTTAAAGTGCTCACCTGGCATTTCTCCCAAAAGCCTTCATTCTCTCAGTAGGGATGTACAGACCAACCCACAAGCTAGTATATCATTCTATACTGAGATTGTTTTCTGCTGTAGAATCTTTGCCAGCAAACCCAACCCCCTATCACTAGTATCCTCTAACAAACTACAATAAATAACAGACATTGATTCTTTTGTTGTTCAATTATTTCAGTTGTGTCTGACTCTTTGTAACTCCATTTAGGGTTTTCTTGGCAGAGATATTGGAATGGTTTGCCATTTCCTTCTCTGAATCATTTTGTTGATGAGGAAACTGAGTGAAATAGTGATGAGAGTTAGGTAAGGGGTACCTAGATGAAATTAGGGTTAATTGAGGTCTAGTGGCAGGTTCAAGGTACAGAGAGTCAAATAGAGCTCTCCTGCAACCCCTTTGGATTCGGTGCAAGGATACAGAGTTAAATGAGTTCTAGTAGCAGCTCAAGAGTCCCTTGTAAAGGAATTTACAGACCCAAAAACCTAGATTAATAAAAGAGGTTTATTTGGGGTTTGGAAGTAAGGGTAAAGGTAGAAAGACGCCAGGGCCAAACTGGCGCCAGGCAGACAGGAACCCAAACATAGCCGGCGTAAGGATGCCATGTTTGGGGCTCCTGCAAAGAGTGGACTCCAGGGTTCCCCTTTTTATAATGGGGGCTTTTGGTGATCTTGAAGGTGGATGAAGTTCCAGACTGGCCTCTGGCTGGAGTTTCAGCCAGGGTTAGAATTTGAACAGAATTCAATGGGTTTTTAGATAAGGAGGAAGCTGTTTGTGGGGGTTGGGAAAACCTGAGCAGATCATTAGAGTGGGGACTGGGACAGGCCAAGTTAGCTAAGACATGGTGGAGGCTGGGAAAGCCCGGATATCTCCCATTGGGATTCATGGGGGCTGGGAATTAGAAAGAAATCTTGAACCCATATCATTTCCCCCCCTCAAACAGTTAAAACTTAAAGGAGTTTTTAACCCTGAAGCATCAAATGTTGATTCAGCCTAATTATAGAAATTGTAAGGGAAAGCACCAGGGCCGAAAATTAGCAAGGGCCATTCTTGGTTTCCAGAGATTGCTTAGAACAGATACAAAAACTGATAAAACCTAAATCCCCCAAGGTAGGAAGATGCTGAGATGACTTTGCAGCTTAATCTCAAGATATAAAAACAGGCAAAGGAAGAGTCAGAAAGAGATTAAAGGACAAGAAATCTATGATAAGTAAGGGAATTTACTATGAGTAAAGGAAAGCACTTAACAAAAGAACAAAACAATTATTTTTAAAAGGAAAATGTACACTCATAAAAAACTGATAAGTATAATTAGTAATTAGAAAAGAAGGGAGTGAAGATTTAACTATTCACTTAAATGAAAAGTGAAAACTAAGGAAGAAAAAAAGGAAAGAAATGGATCACTAAATAAAAATATCAATAATTTATATAAAAATCCCAAAATTAGTATAAGGACTAATATTTAGGAATGGCAAAGAGAGGGTAGCCCGTAAAAATAGTGTCCCAACAAAGTAGTTTAAGTATCAGTAATTCTATGGAGAAAATATTGATCCAAAAAAGAAAGATTTTTTTTTAATTCTAAAGAAAAATATCAAAGACTGAAAAATAAATTTTACATTCCAAAATGTAAATGGATTAAACAATAAAGTAAAAGAGAATAGCAAAATAGATAAGAAAACAAAAACCCAAAATATTTTGTTTAAAAGAAACAAATCTAAAAAAGAAATGACACACATAGAATCAAAATAAAAGATTAAAACAAGATTTACTATTCATCAAGTAAATTCAAAAAAGTTGGAGTTGCAATTATTCTTTGCAATTATTCTATCAGATAATTTTTAAGACTCTCAGTAACAATATAAGTAAATAAGAAAAGTATATTTTGCTTTAAGGATTCAAAGACAATAAACCAAATTCATAAAAGATTAAAAAAAATAGTAGGAGAAACAAAAAAGTAGTTAAGTACCTATTATGTGTTAGAAACTATCATAAGCACTCTAAAAACATTAGCTCATTGAAAAAAAAACCAAAGATAATAATATAATAGTAGAAAACTATCATTTCTCTTTCAGAGTCATACAAATCCAACAAAAGCAAAAATCTACATATTGCCTAGAACATAGTCTTTACAAAACTATCGTATATATTGGAGCAGAGAGAAAATACAAATGTAAAAAAAAAAGCAAAAATACTAAACACTTTCTTTATAAAGGCTATAGTGACACTCAAATAAGCATCTATAACAGGAGCACCAGTCAAGATACAGAATTAACTGTATATTTAATAATTCATTCCTAAAATATGAGAGGGTCAAAGAGCATATCAAAGGAACAAATGATAGTTACTTTATGGTAGAGACAATGAAAGAATGTCAAAATTTCTATAATGAAGCTAATGCTGAACTGAAAGGGGGCAAAAACAAAAAACAAACAAAAAAAAATCTAAAAATAGACATTAACAGAATAGAAAAAAGGAGAATTAATAAACTTATTATCTAATTTTAAAACTGTAAGAGCCAACATACACAAAATAAACCAAAAAATTGAAAAATAGAGGACAAATAGATAAAATAAATAAGATAAAACATATAAAAAGATGAAACAAATAAATACATAAAACCAATAGATAAATAAAAGAAAAAAAACTCAGTTATTTGAAAAGCCTACAGAATTACCTGATTAGAAAGATGAGATTACCTGATTAGAAAGAATCAAATTAAAAAAAAAAAAAGGAAATCAAAGCAATCAGAATTAGAAATATGTAGGAAGAGAAAAGATATATACACAGATATAAGTCAACAAAACTAAGAGTTCAAAATAAATAGAGGACTAATTACAAAAACACAAAATGCTGCAACTTGATAGAACACCAGGGAGAGATCTTAAATAATTTAATTTCAGGCAAGGAAGTTATACTAATGATAAAAGAACTATTAGAAGAGAATTCTATCATTTTTTTTGTTTGAATTTGAAAATTCTATCAACTATTACAGGGAAATTCTACCAAACTTTTAAAAATAATGAATATGAACTAAGCATATTATTTTAAAAAATAAAAATAAGTCATTCAACCAAAATTCTTTCAAGAGACAAATAGTGCCATAATACCTGTTGAATGATTAAATAAAATTAAGATAAATATCATTATTGAATATTGGCACAAAAATATTAAATAAAACCCTAGCAAAAGATTATATCAATTTATTTAAATCATTCACAATATGCTGAGGTTAGATTTATGCCAGGGATTCAAGATTAATTCAACATTAGGAAGACAATTAACATAATTTGTCGTGGTAAAAACAAAAATAGTTAAAGCCATATGACCTAGAGATATAGAAAACAGCATCTAAAAAGTATATTGTCCAATTATACTACAACCCTATGAGGTACAAGAAAAAAGGGATTTGTAATATAAGAAAAAGTATCTTATCTAAACCTGCAAATCAGTATTGTCTGAATTGGGGAAATAATAAAAATGTTACCAATAAATATAGAAAACAAGGATGTCACTTTTCTCTTCTCCCAAAATGGACTTCTAGCACTGCTAAAATGATTAATGCCACAGGAAAAATAAATTAAAAGCAGGTAGAAAAAAGAGGAGGAAAAAATATATCCCTCTTATTGTTTGATGCCATAAAGTTTACTTACTAAAGAATCAGCAATGAAACTTTTAGATACTCCTAAGGAATCAGTAATGAAATAGACAATAGATTTGGTATATTATAAACTAAAAATAATAGGTAAAAATAAGCAATATTTTATAGGAATATCAAAATACATAAAATAATAATATTAAGGGAATTAGCATTCAAAATAATCCCAAAATACTTAAAATTTCTGTAAATCAATTTGCCAAAGTCTTAATCAACACCTGTATCACTATAATCATAAAATATATCTTAAAGAAATAAAGAATAAATTGAATAACTATAGTAACATTCAATGCTCATAAATGGGCCATGTACATGAAATTAAAATGTTGGTACAATGGAGATGTAATTACAGATTTAATAAAATTCAACAAATAATTAAATACCTACCAAAGGGATGTTTCACAGAGATAAACAATATAATGAAAAAAATTCATTCAGTTGCAAATAGTTTTAAAATATTAAGACTAATAATGAAAAATGTAGGAATGAAGAGGGGGATAGCACCTCCAAATCTTCAACTAGACTATAAAGAAATAATTATCAAAAATATTTGATCCTGGTTTAAAAAAATAGAAAATGGAGATTAAAGATTAAGGAAATACACTAGACAAAGAAGAATTACCACTAACTGAACTCAGTAAAACAGTTATCATCCAATAAATCATAAAACATAAATTATCTAGTAAACAACCTTAAAAATTGACAAAATATTGCTAAGTTAGAAAGCAGTTAGAGGCATTAGGTTTAGAACAATATCTGATATTATACACCATGTTAACTACAAAATAAAAACATAATTTAAATATCAAAAGCTCATTAACATATTGGGAGGGAAGAGTGTATACCTTTCCCAGCTTTTGGTAGGGGTTAAATTTTTAATTAAATGAGGAATAGAGATAAACCTAAAGCTAAGAAAGAAAAATTGGATTACATAAAATTTTAAAAGCTTTTGTTTGAAAAAAAAAAACACTTTTTGTATCAAATATCTCCAAGGACTTGCACATCTATAAAAAGATATGTTATCTGCCTATAATTATACACAGATATATTATCTATCTATCTATCTATATACATATATATGACATTTTGAGATATATGAATACTAAGCTATATGTTATATCTATACTTGGAAAGTGAGAGATATACATATATAGAAAGATATATATAGATATGCATGGTAATTCTATCACTACAATCCACTTTTTATGTGTGCATAGATAAAAAGTTCCAAATGACGAATAGTAATATTAAAATGAAGTAAAAATCCATTATTAGCAATTTGGAAAAATAAATAAAAGATGGTAGCAGTATTAGAGGGGATTACATCCATTATGTAATAAAAGTGAAATAAGCAAAACCATAAAAATAATATATATGATACTGCAACAAGGTCAATGGAAAGAATTACAACAAAAGCAAAAATAAAAAAGTAGAGAAAATCCTGTGGAATCATATTGATCAACTTTGCCCCTCCAAAAAAAAAGAAACTACCACAACTTAGCAGACAGAGGGAATTATATCTTAGCTTGATAAATTTTTCTTTCTTCCTCTTTTTAAAATTCTTTATCATAAGCTATGAGTCCCTCTGGGAGGAGAGTGATATGGGCTATCCAGAGAAATACATAGGTAATGAAAAAATTAAAATATATCAATAAATATTTATTTCAAATAACAGCGGCAATACATTCCACATGTAAATCACATATTTTTACAATTTCTACAATTATAACTGCCAATGGACTAAATAAATGTAAATTGATATTAATAATCTTATACTGAGGACTAAAAGTAAATAATATTCTTGAACAGAATTATTACTAGGGATTTGGAAATCAAACAGTTTTGTCTAACAAGAAACTATACCTGGGTGTTGGGAATGTCCACTCTTTATATGAATGAAATGAATGTCCTTTCTTAAAGGACTTAAATGACTGGAGGTGAGGAGCACTGTATTATCTGTCCATATTAAAATACAAGGTTACACAAGATTCTCTTATTATTTGGAGTTTCTCCATCTTTTGATCAGGAAGACCCATAGCTTAGGACTTGTATATGCTATTAAAGTATTTACATCTACTGATTGGATGTTCCTGTTCAGAAGAGAGGAGACCCTACTATTGGCTGAGAGCTCTTAATGACGGTACATTACTTTACATTACTAAGTTTCATGTTGAAAGAAAAAAATTATGCATAATCTGTAATTTAAAAAAAAAGAAATATCCATAATCTGACACCTTAAATAACTACAGATTCTGGAAAATTTGTCCTTCATTTTCTAATATCACAGCTTTTAAGTCAGAGATCTTAGAGGAACTCTAATCCAATTTTATTTTGTGAATACAGGAACTGAATTATTAAGGGACATTCCTGGATTCTCTAAAATAGTAAATATCAGTCAGGATTTGAATCCAGATCAAAGTCCAAATCCAGTACTCTTTTCTCCATTTTTGCTATTTGAGGAGAAAAAAATTAAAAGCTATGCCCATGCTCAAAGGTTACAGCAAATTCCCCAATTGTCCTTATTTTAATTCGCTACCACTATTCTGTGAGGTCAGACAACAATATAGACAATAAGCTACAGATACAGAACCATTTCGAAAAATGGAGGAACACCAAAAACCATTTGGTATTGGCTAAGAAATAAGACCAGTCGATCAGTGGAACAGATTAGGTACAATGGACAAAAAAGGGTACAACTATAGCAATCTAGTATTTGACAAACCCAAAGATACCAACATTTGGGATAAAAATTCATTATTTGAAAAAAAAAACTATTGGGAAAACTGGAAATTAGTATGGCAGAAATTAGATATGGATCCACACATAACACCATATACCAAGATAAGATCAAAATGGGTCCATGATTTAGGCATAAAGAATGAGATCATAAATAGATTAGAGGAACAGAAGATAGTCTACCTTGTGGAGAAGGAAGGAATTTATGACCAGAGGAGAACTGGAGATCATGATTGATCAAAAAATAGAAGATTTTGATTACATCAAACTAAAAAGTTTCTGTACAAACAATACTAATCCAAACAAGATTAGAAGGGAAGTAACAAATTGGGAAAATATTTTTACAGTTAAAGGTTCTGATAAAGGCCTCATTTCCAAAATGTATAAAGAACTGACCCTAATTTATAAGAAATCAAACCATTCTCCAATTGATAAATGGTCAAGGGATATGAACAGACAATTCTCAGATGATGAAATTGAAACTATTTCCACTCATATGAAAGAGTGTTCCAAATCACTACTGATCAGAGAAATGCAAATTAAGACAACTCTGAGATACCACTACACATCTGTCAGATTTGCTAAGATGACAGGAACAAATAATGATGAATGTTGGAGGGGATGTGGGAAAACGGGGACACTGATACATTGTTGGTGGAGTTGTGAAAGAATCCGGCCATTCTGGAGAGCAATTTGGAACTATGCCCAAAAAGTTATCAAACTGTGCATATCCTTTGATCCAGCAGTGATACTACTGGGCTTATATCCCAAAGAAATACTAAAGAGGAGAAAGGGACCTGTATGTGCCAAAATGTTCTTTTCATAGTGGCTAGAAACTGGAAAATGAATGAATCTCCATCAATTGGAGAATGGTTGGGTAAATTATGGTATATGAAGATTATGGAATATTATTGCTCTGTAAGAAATGACCAACAAGGAGGAATACAGAGAGGCTTGGAGAGACTTACATGAACTGATGCTGAGTGAAATGAACAGAACCAGAAGATCACTATACACTTCAACAACAATACTGTATGAGCATATATTCTGATGGAAGTGGAAATCTTCAACATAAAGAAGATTCAACTCACTTCCAGCTAATCAATGATGGACAGAAACAACTACACCCAGAGAAGGAACACTAGGAATTGAATGTAAACTGTTAGCACTATTGTCTATCTACCCAGGTTACTTATACCTTCAGAATCCAATACTTAACGTGCAACAAGAAAATTGGATTTACACACATATATTGTATCTAGGTTATACTGTAACACATGTAATATATATGGGATTGTCTGTCATCTAGGGAAGGGAGTAGAGGGACGGAGGGGTGAATTTGGAAAAATGAATACAAGGGATAATGTTATAAAAAATTACTCATGCATATGTACTGTCAAAAAAAATTATAATTATAAAATTAATTAAAAAAAGAAAAATGGAGGAACTGCAAAGAAAATTACATAAACCTTATGTTTAGTCAATATTATTTATAAAGAGAAACAAATTCAAGTAAATACAGGCTCTGATTAGAAGTCTTTGAGGTCAGCCAGGTCTCCAAAGAACCATCTTCAAAAGGCTTTTAGCCCATTTTTTTAAAATCATACTGAGTTATTCTCTAGGCACCATAGAGGTTATTTTTTCTTTAGTCACTGCCATATTCAAATTAATTATTTCAGGAAAAGTATTGAAATGTCTAGGAATCCTGTTTGGGTACTTTTCCAGGATGCTTTGGATACTAGACAGATAAAACATAATACAAAAACAAAAGAAATTTGGACTGTGCCTTAACTTTTATTCTTTAATGCCATATTCTTTTCATTTATGCCAAATACAGGGTGTCAAATAAAAATGTTTAACAATTTCATGATTTAATATATTCTTTGTTTTTTTTTTTTTGCAATTTTCCACAAAAAAGTATCATTGTCTTTAGACAATGCTAATCTATGCTTAAATATGAATTAGACCTAATGACCTATTACCAAGCCTAAAAAATTCTTTATTTTTCTTTGCATCTAAATTTTATTTAGCTCAATCAGATAACGATTTACTAAAAGATCCAATTTAGGCTTTCTTTTTGTCGTTGTTCATGCTAGACAAACCAAGCACCTAAGTTATTGGGTCAAACACTAAAGTCAAAGGGCTCATGTCTCAAATGGATATAAAAGACAGGAAGTAACATTTTCCCTAGGAAACTAGTAGCCAAGTTTCCAGAATCAGTAAGAAACAAACAAACAAAAAAACAGAAATTAAAGTCTATCTTAAAAGAAAGGGTTTTTTTTTAATGCACAAGGAAATAAAATACTTTAAGCTATTAAAAATGATCCACTTAAATTATGTCAAAAGGTAATCCAGAAGCAGGGATGAAGAAGGTTAGGAGAAATGAACAGTTCTTTAAATCTGCATTTAGCAATATTCTAAAAGAAATGAAACCATTCACTTTAACCTTCTTTAATCTTTTCCTCCCATCTCAATTTCAATACTTCTTAAAAGTCTAAAAATTAGTAAAATGATTTCCTTCATATTTTTCCACCCCAATTTGACATACATGACAGTATTAAATGTGTCATTCCACCAACTTTGCCATTAAATGGAAAGCAGTTCCACAATTAATATGTGAAGAGATATTAAAGTAATGATATATGTTTCTCAATGGAATTTCACATTTCATATATGTAAAAAGAATCCTAAATGTCAATATGCGTTAATAAAATTAATTTGATGAATTTGGAATTCTAGTAACTGACTTAAATTTCAGTGGTCCAACTTATTACTTGTATGACCTGGGTAAGTCCTTTTATTTCTATGATCCTCTGTTTTCTCTACTATGATATGACAAGCTTGGATTAGGGGTTTTTTAAGGCCCCTTTCAGCTTTAAATCTATAACCATATGAAATAATAATTCTATTTCTGACAAGGATATATTTAAATAAAACACTTCATCATCAGAAATTTGATTAACATAGGTAGAAATAATACAAGAGCCAAAGGGAAGGATAGAGAGATCCTATTGGCTTAAATCTTAAGGAGACAGTTCAATACTTATTGGCTGTCTTGTATAAGTGGCCCGGGCATTGATCCCCACCCCTCTCATTCCTAGGTAATAAATCTGTGTGATTGCTAGCCCAAGGGAAACCAGTGCTTGAAATAGCAAGCATCTTTTCCTGGTCCTCTGCAAATAGATCCACCATGGTGATGAGTAGACCAGAACTTTTCCCAGCCTTCTCTGGGAACAGGCCAACTTTATAAAAGAAGCTTTGTTCAAGGAGGATTTGCTAATTGAGTCATCATTATACTTAGAGAAAATGTGTGTATGCATGTGTGTATGTGCTCTTTTCCTTTTTTTATCTGAGGTATGCCTCCAAATGAAACCAAATAACTACAGAGAGTATTTTATTGTTTTTTTGTAAACTAAGAGAAGAAAGTTGTCTACATGTTTTCTATTGGAATATAATTTTCAAATGCCTCATGTTTTTCCTACTCATAGATATGCAGGTTGACAACCATTACTTTGATAACACCTCAAGGTTAGGGAAAAAATCTTCCCACACTATTATATTTACATTGCACATGCTTTAAGTTCTACAGTTCAGTGGCAAGGAGAACCGCATCCCTATATGCATCAGCCCTGAAGCTACTGTAAGCTACAACTGGTTGCTCTGTAAGCAATGGAACGAATTCTGTGTTGTCACCATAGAAATCCCTTGGAATGCAGTTTCCCGCTGGTTTGTTACACTGCATCAGAATTCTAGTAATATAAGGATTGCCTGCTACATTATACGATGTAACAAAATCATTTGTGCTCTAGTTAATGCCGAAAGCTTCCATCCTTCCTTTTTGCAATTAGAAGTTCTTATTTTTATTAATGTTAATTCACATGTAACAGGATACTAGCATAACTTCTTGGAAGCCAGTTAGGTCAACAGGAAAAATGACTTGTGCAAGGTCACAAAAGTAATAAGTAAATGAAGCCATGTCTTCTAATTCTACAGTCATTGTCCCTTTAATCCCACCAACAATTAATCTCAATAAAAAACAGTCTTGCTTTTCACTGCATACTGTGCCATTTGTTAGAATTTCCTCTTCCCTGCATCTTTAGACTCTTCCCTAAGTATTCCTGAATTATTAGCCAAATCCCTCCTTTTTCTCACTCCTAAGTAATTGAAACAAATTATTTTGAAGTTATCAAGAGAGAGTATCATAAAGTGTGGTGTTATAGATTTGTATTCAGGAGATCTAGGTATTGGACTAAGGTTCTGATGCTTTCTAGCTCTGTGATATCAGAAAAAGCTCTGGCTTCTCTGAGCTTCATTATCAATCAAAAAGAATTAAGAATATATTTACCTCACAGTATTGTTGTGAGGAAAGCACTTTGCAAATTGCATACTTACATACATAGGTGTGTACTTAGACATTTTTATATATACAAACATATATAAATACTATTATACCTTAGTGGCATAAGGAAGAAAGCTGTTTTAATAATTACTGGTCCCTAATATACAGCCTACAAATTCATAACAACAACAACAATAACAACAAAAACAAAAACAAAATGAAAGAGCTAAACTAATGTATGACTAAGGTTAGGTTTCCAGAGCATTTTAAAAAATTACTTTTAGAGAAATATGTTCACAAGATTGAATATTTAACAGATCTAATATTTTAGAATTGATAAAATGACAATTTTCAAAGGAACAGAATATTTGGAACTTGGATAATGAGTTTCAGAATTCCTTCAATAGAAGCCTAAACCATCTTTTATGAATACGGTATACAAGGATGGTTATATAAAACAAATTACTTTCATCTCGAGTTATTCGATAAGCCCTCTGTACCATTATCCAACAAATATGGCTTCTTTCCACAAGTAAAATCATTATAAAGACTGCATTTCAAATGTGTAATGTAGTTCTACATTTGGTGATGGGATTTGTAGAGGGAAATCCACATATCTATAATGCAGCCTCCAAAATAAATCGTTTTAATGCCTGGCTTGTAAAGAAAAGAGTAAGAAAACCATTGGATCAGTTTACACAATATGCAAGCTCAAAAAGAATAAATCAGGGAACACATGGGTTTTACAAGGACTGAATTAAAATCTCTCACATCAAACCTTCTTATGGTTTTGAAATATTTGGCTGTGCAAAATCAACAGACAAGCTCTTTAAAAAAAGAATTCTGTCATTTTTTTTTGCTCCTCATAACCCTGCCAGTTTTCCAATGCCCTTTTGACAGTATAATCAGTCAATTCAATCAGAGAAATTCTATAGTACAATGGTAATTTTCTCTCACTTTTTTCTTTACACTGTCAGTTCAAGCCACCTGCTGAAAGCATTGATGTGGAACAGCTCAGTATTAGCTCTGAAATTAGTACCAGTCCCCAGTTAAATACCTGGCACATTCAGTGTGGGATAGAAGCTGTTAATGGCATATAAGCCCATCAGTGGAATAAGCACATTACTTGAGGAAGTCTCTTTCCAAGTCATCCAGACAGGCCCTTCCTAGGGTCCCTGCACTAGACTGAAAACAAGCCAGAAAGAGAAAAATGTTTTTGAAGACACAAACTATATTTGTAAAAAAAAGAGGTACTTCTAGCTAAGGAAAGATTCTTCTTAAGTATGTCTGACGGCTGCCATTGAAAAACATACTTCAACCAACAATAATGTCATTGCCCATACTTGAGCACCACAGCCAAAGAGCTAGACAAATAGGGGTTTTTCTCTAGCCAAAGGAGTCATGTCACTTAAACAAGCAGAACGTTTTTCTGTCCAAAATCCAACCTGGAAATCACTGCAGCATGCACAGCTTTTGTTCACTTAAAGAGAAAATGACGTGCTATTATCATCTCTCATACCTTATAAATCCCATCACCTTTTCTGGCCTCCTGAGCTCAGCAGGTATGTCCATGTGTACTGGCTGAGGCAGTAAGGATGAAAGGCATTTGCTATAGACTTCCCTGAGGGTCGTCAATGGACAACCTGTACAAGATTTATGCTTTAAATAATGAATGAACTAAACACCTTGAGGTAATTGGCTGTGTGAAGCTTCACACTAGGCCAGAGAGCTTGTCTGTGCAGAGTAAAATAAGATTAAATAATAAATGAAGAGTGTAGACCATTTTCAAAACCAACTAATTCTACATGGCTTTTTTCAAGTGAAAGTTGTTCGTCAATGCTGCTGTTTTCATGATTTTATAGCAGAGTCACTGGGGCATTCTCTTTCTTTGTCAATAATAACCATGGAAGTACTGTATTCATATTTCTTTTGGTTCCTATGCTTGGGACTCAGCTTTAGTGAACTTTCTTTAGTGTTGGGCTATGTGTGTTCTGGGCTCACCAAGTGTTCAACTTCATTTGAATTTTATAAAGATAGACCCAACCATCAAACTATCTCTGGAGGGGAAAAAATCAAACTCTTGAAAAAATAATACTTTTGACACATGTTCAAATATAATGCACAACCATCTACTGCAGGGACTAATAAAGAGAGGTTCTGTCAAATGGCTTTCTGGGTTAGTTATAGTGTAGACACTCATCATACTTCACATTTTTCCCCTTTGAACGACAAGGTAATGATGTTTGGTTGCTAGCCTTGGATAGGAAGAAATTGTAGCCTCTAGACATAAAAGCATAGAAAGACCCCAGAAAAAATACTTTATCTAAAAGCATAGATTTTGTGATTATGAAAGTCACTGATTCAAACAAAAGAAGGCTATGAAAGATATCGTCAATCATATTTATTTTTTGTTGATAAATTATTTTTTTTAAATCATGTGATCAATAACAAAAGCATGCTAGTTCAACATTGTGTGGTATAAAGTGTATGTGATTTAGTTTAAATCCCCAACTCTATGAAATATGTAGTCACAATAAGTGTCATTTTCCTAACTGATAAGTGAGAGTGTAGGAAATGATTACCTCCAAGGTCCATTTCAGTTGTAATTCCTATTATCCACATAGATATTAAAATGATTATTTATGATACATAAAAAGAAGAAAATTTTTTCTCATGAAACAGATTTTAATGGAAAATAAATTGTAAGTATTAGGAAAGGAGCTATGTAAGTCAGTTACCTTTTAAGAATACAAAACCAGCCTTTTAAAAGACACAAGTCTGCATTATCTATTATCAGGTGAATTAATTCTGAAAAAATTCAGAATATTAATCTTATCTCTCTAAATTCTACATCTATATTATTACTATTATATGTTGCACATAAGAATCAGACCACACAAAACATAAGGAATTGACATAAATGGAGATGAATGTCTCTAAGAAAAACAAAACCTTTATAGGCATTGTTGTTATTCCTTTATTACAGTTTGAATCTTTGTGACCCATTTAGGGTTTTCTTGGAAAATATACTAAGTGGTTTACCAGTTTCTTCTCAAGCTCATTTCATACATGAAGAAACTAAAAGACAAACAGGGTTAAATGACTTGTTCAGGTCACACAGCTTCCTGAGTCCAAACCTGCTACTTTATCCACTGGGCCCTCAGGCTGCCCTTGTCTTCTGGATATACCTTCAAATCTAAAATGTACAGGTTACTTAAACATTACCTTAAAAAATCACAAAACGATTTAAGAAAATTGTAGATTAAATTTCAGCTCTATTATGATATCAAACTCTGCATTCAATAGGCTCAGACAGTATTTGTGGTCTTTTATTTTTCCTTCTTTTTTGGAGCACTAGGAAATATTTAAGAAAATAAATTTCTTTGAAATGAACAATAGAAGAAAAATGTAAGCTATAGCTTTAAGAAATAATATGGAGTATACAATGGCACAGTTCACTAAGCACAGCCTTTTCTTTGGTGATAAAGTAATTAAGATAGTCTCTGCTTTCACAGAGTTTAAAAATGATCTGGGAACATACCAGTTACTTCCATAGAGTTATCAATGTGGGAATTCCCTTCATTAGTACACGTTATAGTTTCTTGCTTACCTCTCATCTTAACAAGACTAAATCAGAATACCTGTGCAATTCTTGTCAATACTCACCAATAAACTTTCCATTGGGAGGGGGGAATGTGTCTAGCACCCAATGTGCTAGAGTCTCTGAGTCATTTTTATTTTCTGTGATTATCAGTTCAAGACCTGAACTCTCCATCTTCTTTGTTGTTTTCTCATTAAGACTAGTCCACTTTCCACTTCCTTTCCAAATCCTACAATCTCTCTATGGTATCACTTATACCACTCCCTACATATAAGGGATGTAATCTATCCTAATTGTCACTACAATACTTTTTTTCAATTTCCTGCAATTTTGATTGTTCAAAGGAACAATTTCATTGTTCTAAAATTCCCAACCATGCATCACCAATATGAAAATATTTGCATTTTCAGCCAGTCAAACAGAGTGAAAGTGGGGGGAGGGGAAGAGAAAAAAAAAACAGAGAGAAGGTGGGAAATGAAGGAATGAGAAAAAGAGGGAGGGAGGGAAGGAGAGAAACATCTCTTACAATTTTCTTCAGGAGAAACTTGGGATCATTGAAAAGTCTTGGAAAATTATCCCAAATCCAATCCTATCTGCTTTTTTTCCTGTTACATTCTGAATCTAACTCCTATCCATTTACAGAGATTGTTCCAACTATAAGTAAAGATTTACCAATTCAATGGATTGGCTATCAAAATCACTTTGGACAACAGCTATTTTTGATCCATTTTATTTTAATTATATGTTTTATCAAGTGACTCTCTTAATGGTCTCTTTTAGACTGTGATTTTTTTGGAGCTTCATGTAGTTGGTATACCAGCTTATGAAAATATGAAACTCCTCTTCCAATGATAATAACAATAATTCACATTTATTTCACTCTTAGATTTACATTATCTCAAAAGGAAACTGCTATCATTTATCCCTACTTTATGGATGAGGCAACTTGGTCTCAGAGAGAGTAACTTGTAGAGGGACATATTAAGTTCTTGAAGTAACATTTGAACACAGATCTTCCTTATTCTTAAGACCAAAACTCTATCTATTATGCCATGTTACTTCTCTATACAAATAGTGAATACATCTCACATGCAGGGGTGGAAATTTATATTGAGAATACACTATTTGTCTATAAAGACTTAGCACTTTACCACTATTATCTCTTTTGATTCTCACAACAATTCTAGGAGGCCAAGTTATTGAAGAACCTAAGTATATGTTTTCAGTCTTACAAGCCAAATGTTTTATTTTGCCTTACTCATCAACAAATACTAAGCACAAATGAGCCTTTTATTAGTTGTACCTTTCAGTCAACTCCATGGCTGTGAAGATATGGCCTACTATAGAAAATTATTTGCATAAGCATGATTGTTTCTTTCCCATATTTTCATCAGCAATAATCTTAATGTGTGACCCTAACTGTTAGGATACATATTTTGTGACAATGGCTAAGAAGGCATATAAAATGATGGGTGTGGTTTCTCTTAATCCCCTTTATTTTCTTTTTATGCAATTATCATTCCATTTTTTTAGACTCAATTCTCTGAGATATATTGGAATGCTAATACTTTCAAGATGATGTTAATCTTCAGAACAGATTTCTTTGGCATATATGTGTGTGTGTGTGTGTCTGTGTGTCTGTGTGTCTGTGTCTGTGTGTGTGTGTATTCTTTCTTTCTTTCTTTCTTTTATATATATATATATAAATATATAGTCAAATTATTCTTCCTGATGTTGACATAAATGCAACTTTAAGTAGCATATAAAGGTATGTTAGCGTTCAACTTTGGCGGTTTTAGTTATTTTTGGTTAGGCTACTGGGTATTATATACTATATATTACATATTATATACTGGGTATTAAGTCACTTGCCCATGATCACATAGTGTCTGAGGCTAGAATTGAACTCATTGTCTCCCAGTCCAAGGCTAGTGTTTTATACACTGTACCACCTAACTGCCCTAGTTTTACTTTTATTGATAATAAAAATCTATTATTAAGCAAGTATTGACTGATTTGCTCTATTTCCCATCAATGTGTTGTCCCCTTTATGTATTCATTCTCTTTAGATAATTTGGCTGGTTACATCAAATTTTCTATGGATTTATTTTTTGCTTCCATTCACACCATCATTTTCCATAATATTATAAAGTAGGGCAACCTGAATATTATAGTGTGGTTCTATAGCATTATAAATTACTGTACTTGCCATGACTCTTAATTTCTGAGGAATCTGCAAGCCTCTAATCTCTTTCATTCTCATTCATTCCTAATATAGTTTTCACTTTGCTAATTTGGGTCCCCAACTTTGCATTTAAGTCACCAAAGATAAGATAGCATATTGACTTAGTTTTAGGATCCTTTCAAGTTCCTATAGACATCATCTTCAACAGGTCTTTGGATCTTATATATAGTTATATTTTGCTGAGCTGTAGTTACTATTCATGCTTGATTTTTTTTAACGAGCTTATGATGAACATAAAATATGATGAATGAGATGACCAATTGTTCAATGAAATATTATTTTGTTGTTATTGTTATTATTGCCTTTGGGTATTACATCAAAACCAATCCTAAGAATAATTCCTTTTTGTACAGTGCATTGAGGCATATGAAATGCTTTAAAAATTAAAAATGATGGGCAGAAAGCAGTAAAGAAAGCATTCTAGATAAGAATAGTAGCATAAGCAACACCATAGGGGAAAAATGATTACTGGGAAACCATGAAAGGAGCAGTTCCTTGAAGAAACTGAAAATGGTTTGTGCCTTGAAAGAAGACACTGTTGTCAAATATCTGAAGGGTTATTCTTTGTAAAAGAGATTGTGTATTTCTCCAGAGGACTAATGATTACAAGGTAGAAGTTTTAAGGAGGCAGATTTTATTTTAATTTAGTAGTATCTTAATAAGTAGACACAGCAAAATAATAGAATGGTATCCCTTATAAGTTAATGAGTTCTTTGTCACTGTAAAAATTCAATGGAGGCTGAAAGATCATCTCTAAAGGATACTGGGGATGGAGAAAGAATGTGCAGGTGGGATGCACAGGATGAGAGTTTAAATTAGATTATCAATGGTATTCTTTCTGACTCTGAGATTCTTTCCATTGTTACCTCAGTAGTACCTTGCATTAAGAAGCTGGTTTCTTTGAATTCCAAATCTGTCATCCCACTTAACTATTTCATAAAGAAAGTAGTTTTACAACCTGTAGAAAGTCATCTAACTCTATCATAACTTACCATAACATGACAGCATCACAAACTAATTTCAAGCAAGAATTGATTAAATTTTTCTTTCCTTTAAATTATTCACAATACCTAAACAAAATTCAGAATACCTAAAAATGTTTTTCATTCCTACCAAAGCTTTCTTAATTAGATATATATTTTATATAGTTCTCAAACTTGATTCATATATCAAATGCACGATATATACATTTTGTAAATTATGGGCTCTTTCTTAGTCCTCCACCCCAAAAATAGATAAAAAATTAAATAAGCATTTATTCTATTAAAAGGAAACTTGTAATCATGGTACAGCAGAGGTACAACAATTGTGTGTATGCGTGTGTGTGTGTGTGTGTGTGTGTGTGTGAGAGAGAGTTATATTGGCTAGTCTTGACGATGACTGTAGCTGCACTGCAAGATTTTCTATATCCAAGGACAAGTTCTTTCACCTTCCCATCTGTCCTGTGAATTTTTTAATGTTTGAGACAGGTGGCCTGTTGGAAACCTAAAACCCTGTGGGTACAAAATATGATTAAAATCTGATGTTAGACTCTCTGATAAAGAAGAATCCTATGTTTAGTCAGGAATTTGTAAGTAACTTGCAAAAATATGTCAAAGATAATTTGAACTCTACATAACCAAAAATCTTTTAAATTCAAGTTGAGCATATGCTATATAAAAAGTCCTGCTTTAATTTTCCCACAGATGATCTATGACCATGCACCATATATTACAAATAAAAAAAAGATGAATAATAATATGGTATCCTCTTCCCCCCATTCTATCCATCTCCTTCTTACGTATGTGAATAGCATGACATTTTTAACATTGTGTAAATAATTTTTGCTCCTTCATATCTTATTTTTCTTTGTACCTCTGCACACTGTAGCCACTTTATAAATGTGTTGTTGAAATGAATTGTATTCACAAATATTCACATATTGGTTATTTGTATTTGCTTTTTTGATTCTATCTTTGGCAAATGTAACTAAATTCTTCCAAGTTATATTCATTAATATTTTATTAATAATAATAAAATCAGTTAATAATGTAAGCTGAATTCCCTAATTGCATGCTACTGAGCCTGTTATAAAATGCATTACTCAGGAAAATCTTAACAATGGCTATACTTCTTTCATATGCCAAGTAGAGTAAAACTTCTTGGACAACTTAAAAATGTACAAGAAGAGAGTTAAAAAGCAGTCATATATGTAAAATTCCCCATTTAGGATTGTTAACGGAGTGCACAATATCTTTTTTTAATATTTTCAATTATTCTCTAGAAGAGACTGAAGGAGTCTAATTGAAATCTATTTAGTGAGAATCAAAATCTATGCTGAGTTCAAAAGTTTGGCCCAGAATACAAAGCAATGATTGCTGCAGATAATTAATATTTAAAATGTTAAATGATTTATCTTCTTATAAATAATTAAGATGATTTTAAAAACCCAAGTAAGGAGCTACTAGAAAAGAATATACAGTATGATTATAAGGTAATATACACATAGTATAGACACAAATTTACATGTGGACATGGGGGTGCATATTCATATGATTATATATAGAGAGAGACAATTTGGGAATGTATTTTCATTTAGACATGTGATTTCAACAATCTGAGAGACTTCTTGTGTAAAAATTGTCTCCAAAGATACAAATGTGGTACATACTTCACAGATACTTTAATTTGCATCTACTGCTCTGCCTGGCTTCAATTTCTTGCAAGAAGATGCCAGGTTAAGTTCATCACTCCTAACCTCATCTCCATGCTGCTAACACAAGCCTTGATTGACACTACCTCCCTCAATCTTCTCTCCCCTTTGACTGGAGACCTGGAGGATGGAATACCAAACTCCTCCCAATGCCTTCTTTAATAGAAAGCAGAAAACTTTTTCTCCCAGTTTACTCTACTGCCCTGCCTGGTTTTAAATCCAAGAAACAAGATCTGTTCCACGGCACTTTCCCCACCTGGTGTTTTCCCTGGTGTCCCCCCTACCACAACTTGCTAGCTCCTTTTGTTGTTATCTTTCCCCTCTCCTTTAGATTATAAGCTCCTTGGAGACAAAGACTGTGCTCTTTTATTAAGGTTATTCCAGTGCTTACCACAGTCCTGGACCACAATAAACACTTAACAAATGTTTATTGAAACTGGAATTGGAAATTAGCCTCTCATCTACAGCTATAGCCTTATGTATTTTTTCTGGATCACTGAGTTGATTTTCTAATATATCACATGTAGGTTTTAATTTTCCTGATTTTAAAGCCATTCTTATATCTACTATACCACACTGCTTCTCATACACACACACACACACACACACACTCGAAAATTATCTTTTTTTTATAAGCAATAGCATGTGGAAATATATGACTTACATTTTGCTGATGATGATGTAAGCAATGACTTAAAAGTCTTAGCAAACACTGAAATTAATCTCAGATGACGGGGAATTCTTTTCCAGGAGGTATTAAACAAATCAAGGTGAAACCATGGTGATAAATTTAATAGACTAATTTTCAGTACTACACAAATCTAATAAATTGAAATTTAACTATGGAATATTGCACAAATGCCCATCCCTTCTCTGAAATCAAGTATTCATTTGAGACTATATTGCTTACTATGACTACCATGAAATCTATAATTATATCATTCTTTGATTCCATAGTCTTTAAGCTAGTTTCCTTCATTTCTAACATTTCTATTTTTATTATTTCCAGTACATATAAATTCCCTTCCCCCTGTCCTTTCACTTTCTCAAACACACATTTTTGCTAAGTAGTGATATGCCTTTCCTTAAGAAAGATTTCCTTCAAAACTGATTAAACCAGAACTTGATTAGCACAATGAGTCTAGAGGGAAGACAAATCTCTTGCTAGCACAAATGAAGCCATGGCAATCCAAAACTATGGAGAAGAAATTATATATGTATTGTATTTTCTTTGTGTGCCAGTTCAGAGCTGACAATATAGCTAGGTCCCGATTAGTGTAAATAACAAGTCTCCTGTGGTGGTTGCATCATTGGAATTAATATTGTATATTTCCAACAAACTGGACCCAGCAATTTGTATCTCACATACTTATAATCCCAAATACTGTGAATCTGAATACCTACAGCTACTTCAAGAGATTTGTTATTTGCGTTAATTGGGAATTGGCTATATGGAAATGAAGTATGTTGTGGAGGGGGGGGAGTAATCATCTACATAGGGGTCAAGGTAAAGGAGAAAAGGAATGGCTAGAGGTCTCTTCATGATTTCATTTCCCACTCCAACAATAGTTTCCTCCAGTGCCCCATGCCCTGTAGTTTCAGAGGAAAGGAAGAAGAAATCATTTTCATGAGTATGTCATGCTTAGCTAAATAAATTACAAGCCAGCAATGCTGAGGATAGGGAGCCTGTCAGAGTTCTTTCTGTACTCCCACAGTGCCTAGAGCGCTGCTAACGATTCATTTGACACTCGATAACTATTGGGCCAAGGTGAATTAAAAG